>NC_083869.1:87313500-87615000 GCF_032452875.1 Bos javanicus
AAAAAAAAAAAAGATTTTGACATGTTGAAGACATCTAGGAGATATTCTCATTCCTGCAACAAATATTTGTAATTTCTTTTTTTGTTGTTGCTGCTTATCTGTTTTATTTTTTTATTATTATTATTTTGCTTTAAAATATTGCATTGGTTTTGCCATACATCAACATGCATCCGCCACGGGTGTACACGTGTTCCCCATCCTGAACCCCCCTCCCACCTTCCTCCCCATACCATCCCTCTGGGTCATCCCAGTGCACCAGCCCTAAGCTTCCTGTATCCTGCATCGAACCTGGACTGGTGATTCATTTCTTATATGATATTATACATGTTTTAATGCCATTCTCCCAAATCATCCCCCACTCCCACAGAGTCCAAAAGACTGTTCTATACATCTGTGTCTGTTTTGCTGTCTCACATACAGGGTTGTCGTTACCATCTTTCTAAATTCCATATATATGTGTTAGTATACTGTATTGGTGTTTTTCTTTCTGGCTTACTTCACTTGTATAATAGGCTCCAGTTTAATCCACCTCATTAGAACTGATTCAAATGTATTCTTTTTAATGGCTGAGTAATACTCCATTGTGTATATGTATCATAGCTTTCTTATCCATTCATCTACTGATGGACATCTAGGTTGCTTCCACGTCCTGGCTATTATAAATAGTGCTGCGATGAACATTGGGGTACACATGTCTCTTTCAATTCTGGTTTCCTTGGTGTGTATGCCCAGCAGTGGGATTGCTGGCTTGTATGGCAGTTCTATTTCCAGTTTTTTAAGGAATCTCCACAGTGTTCTCCATAGTGGCTGTACTAGTTTGCATTCCCACCAACAGTGTAAGAGGGTTCCCTTTTCTCCACATCCTCTCCAGCATTTATTGCTTGTAGACTTTTGGATCACAGCCATCTGACTGGTGTGAAATGGTACCTCATTGTGGTTTCTTCTGTTGAAACCTGTTTGAAGACTATAAATTTCAATATGAAAGACATGTTAATCTTTCTGTGAATGGAGTTTTATAAACAGATTTCATTTGTGGAATTTACACAACATTGGTCAAATCCACTTCACTGAATTTTATCAGCATTAGTAAAGCATCAGAGATCTGCAAATACTCTGTCAGATATTCAAGTATATTTTAATTTCCCTCATTTTTATGAACATGGTTAGACTTGTCTGTTTCTAAACTCAAGATGAACAAACTCCCAGAACCATAATTTTTTATTGAATGCATGCCTTGGAACTTCACGGGAACCGCTTTCAGAAGCAGTAGGTTTAACACAGCACTGGACACTAGTCAGAGAGCCTGGGTCCCAGCCTTAATTCTACTGATGGTTAGTTAGTTGGTGACTCTCAATAAGTCATTTTCACAGTCTCAGTTTTCTTATATGTATTATAAAGACGATACTGAATGGAGACAGATGCACCTGGATTCAAATTCCAGGCCTGTCACTTACCACTGTGTAACCTTGGACAGGCTATGTCTTTCTTGATTGTGTCTATCTCCCCATTAGTTAGGAAGTATGTACATTGCAGGGTTATTTCAAGAATTAAATGAGGAAACATAAATAAGGATTTAGCATATGACCTGACACATAGTCAGTCTTGCAATTATTGTTCATAAAGGATTATTTAATGACAGTTCTGAATAATTAAGATTCTGGTTTTTTGAGTTGTGGTTATCTCATCATTTCATTTTCCTCATAAGCTCAAAAGGGTAAAGAAGTAAATATTATCCCTCACTTGTAGTAAATGGTAATATATCCTTTGCTTCTACAACTTAATTTTGTTTCTAATGTGTACAGACACCAGGAGGACTTTCTAAAGGAAAATGGAGCTTGGCCAGGGAACTGTAAGGAGAGCACTGAGTGAAGGGAAACTATGTTCGAGAACAAATGACTGGTTGTCTGATCTGGAGATAGTTAGCTTGAGGAGTGCTGGCTCAAAGTGAATGTGAGGTTATCATCTAGTATTTACCACACGTTGCTTCATGGGTATCTTGGGACTTAGTTTCATAATGCTCAGGGGTAGGTTGTGACAAGGTGAGTGGAAGTTACATGAGAACAGAATTTGGCCCCCTATAAACAAGATAGTCTTTAATGTCAGATCAGATCAGATCAGATCAGATCAGTCGCTCAGTTGTGTCTGACTCTTTGGGACCCCATGTATCGCAGCACGCCAGGCCTCCCTGTCCATCACCAACTCCCGGAGTTCACTCAGACTCACGTCTTCGAGTCAGTGATGCCATCCAGCCATCTCATCCTCTGTCGTCCCCTTCTCCTCCTGCCCTCAATCCCTCCCAGCATCAGAGTCTTTTCCAATGAGTCAACTCTTCCCATGAGGTGGCCCAAGTACTGGAGTTTCAGCTTTAGCATCATTCCTTCCAAAGAAATCCCAGGGCTGATCTCCTTGAGAATGGACTGGTTGGATCTCCTTGCAGTCCAAGAGACTCTCAAGAGTCTTCTCCAACACCACAGTTCAAAAGCATCAATTCTTCGATCCGAAGCCTTCTTCACAGTCCAACTCTCACATCCATACATGACCACAGGAAAAATCATAACCTTGACTAGATGAACCTTTGTTGGCAAAGTAATGTCTCTGCTTTTGAATATGCTGTCTAGGTTGGTCATAACTTTCCTTCCAAGGAGTAAGCATCTTTTAATTTCATGGCTACAATCACCATCTGCAGTGATTTTGGAGCCCAGAAAAATAAAGTCAGCCACTGTTTCCACTGTTTCCCCATCTATTTACCATGAAGTGATGGGACCGGATGCCATGATCTTTGTTTTCTGAATATTGAGCTTTAAACCAACTTTTTCACTCTCCACTTTCACCTTATCAAGAGGCTTTTTTAGTTCCTCTTCACTTTCTGCCATAAGGGTGGTGTCATCTGCATATCTGAGGTTGTTGATATTTCGCCTGTAAATCTTGATTCCAGCTTGTGTTTCTTCCAGCCCAGCGTTTCTCATGATGTAGTCTGCATATAAGTTAAATAAACAGGGGGACAATATATAGCCTTGACGTACTCTTTTTCCTATTTGGAACCAGTCTGTTGTTTCAGGTCCAGTTCTAACTGTTGCTTCCTAACCTGCATACACATTTCTCAAGAGGCAGATCAGGTGGTCTGGTATTCCCATCTCTTTCAGAATTTTCCACAGTTTATTGTGATCCACACAGTCAAAGGCTTTGGCATAGTCAGTAAAGCAGAAATAGATGTTTTTCTGGAACTCTTTTGCTTTTTCCATGATCCAGCGGATGTTGGCAATTTGATCTCTGGTTCCTCTGCCTTTTCTAAAACCAGCTTGAACATCAGGAAGTTCACGGTTCACATATTGCTGAAGCCTGGCTTGGAGAATTTTAAGCATTACTTTACTAGCATGTGAGATGAGTGCAATTGTGCGGTAGTTTGAGCATCTTTGGTATTGCCTTTCTTTGGGATTGGAATGAAAACTGACATTTTCCAGTCCTGTGATCACTGCTGAGTTTTCCAAATTTGCTGACATATTGAGTGTAGCACTTTCACAGCATCATGTTTCAGGATTTGGAATAGCTCAACTGGAATTCCATCACCTCCACTAGTTTTGTTCGTAGTGATGCTTTCTAAGGCCACTTGACTTCACATTCCAGGATGTCTGGCTCTAGGTCAGTGATCACACCGTCGTGATTATCTGGGTCATGATGATCTTTTTTGTACAGTTCTTCTGTGTATTCTTGCCATCTCTTCTTAATATCTTCTGCTTCTGTTAGGTCCATACCATTTCTGTCCTTTATCGAGCCCATCTTTGCACGAAACGTTCCTTTGGTATCTCTGATTTTCTTGAAGAGATCTCTAGTCTTTCCATTCTGTTGTTTTCCTCTATTTCTTTGCATTGATCGCTGAAGAAGGCTTTCTTATCTCTTCTTGGTATTCTTTGGAACTCTGCATTCAGATGTTTATATCTTTCCTTTTCTCCTTTGCTTTTCACTTCTCTTCTTTTCACAGCTATTTGTAGGCCTCCCCAGACAGCCATTTTGCTTTTTTGCATTTCTTTTCCATGGGGATGGTCTTGATCCCTATCTCCTGTACAATGTCACGAACCTCATTCGATAGTTCATCAGGCACTCTATCTATCAGATCTAGGCCCTTAAATCTATTTCTCACTTCCACTGTATAATCATAAGGGATTTGATTTAGGTTATACCTGAATGGTCTAGTGGTTTTCCCTACTTTCTTCAATTTAAGTCTGTTTGGCAATAAGGAGTTCATGGTCTGAGCCACAGTCAGCTCCCGGTCTTGTTTTTGCTGACTGTATAGAGCTTCTCCATCTTTGGCTGCAAAGAATATAATTAACCTGATTTCGGTGTTGACCATCTGGTGATGTCCATGTATAGAGTCTTCTCTTGTGTTGTTGGAAGAGGGTGTTTGTTATGACCAGTGCATTTTCTTGGCAAAACTCTATTAGTCTTTGCCCTGCTTCATTCCATATTCCAAGGCCATATTTGCCTGTTACTCCAGGTGTTTCTTGACTTCCTACTTTTGCATTCCAGTCCCCTATAATGAAAAGGACATCTTTTTTGGGTATTAGTTCTAAAAGGTCTTGTAGGTCTTCATAGAACCATTCAACTTCAGCTTCTTCAGTGTTACTGGTTGGGGCATAGACTTGGATTACTGTGATATTGAATGGTTTGCCTTGGAAACGAACAGAGATCATCCTGTCATTTTTGAGATTGCATCCAAGTATTGCATTTCGGACTCTTTTGTTGACCATGATGGCTACTCCATTTCTTCTGAGGGATTCCTGCCCGCAGTAGTAGATATAATGGTCATCTGAGTTCAATTCACCCATTCCAGTCCATTTTAGTTCACTGATTCCTAGAATGTCGACATTCACTCTTGCCATCTCTTGTTTGACCACTTCCAATTTGCCTTAATTCATGGACCTGACATTCCAGGTTCCTATGCAATATTACTCTTTACAGCATCGGACCTTGCTTCTATCACCAGTCACATCCACAACTGGGTATTGTTTTTGCTTTGGCTCCATCCCTTCATTCTTTCTGGAGTTATTTCTCCACTGATCTCCGGTAGCATATTGGGCACCTACTGACCTGGGGAGTTTCTCTTTCAGGATCCTATCATTTTGCCTTTTCATACTGTTCATGGGGTTCTCAAGGCAAGAATACTGAAGTGGTTTGCCATTCCCTTCTCCAGTGGACCACATTCTGTCAGATCTCTCCACCATGACCTGCCCATCTTGGGTTGCCCCAGGGGCATGGCTTAGTTTCATTGAGTTAGACAAGGCTGTGGTCCTAGTGCGATTAGATTGACTAGTTTTCTGTGAGTATGGATTGTGTGTCTGCCCTCTGATGCTCTCTTGCAACACCCACCGTCTTACTTGGGTTTCTCTTACCTTGGGCGTGGGGTATCTCTTCACAACTGCTCCAGCAAAGCACAGCCAATGCTCCTTACCTTGGACGAGGGGTATCTCCTCACTGCCGCCCTTCCTGACCTTCAACGTGGGATAGCTCCTCTAGGCCCTCCTGTGCCTGGTTGTCTTATCTGGAGATAATTAGCTTGAGGAGTCCTGGCTCAAAGTGAATGTGAGGTTATCATCTAGTATTTACCACAGGTTGTTTCATGGATATCTTGGGACTTATTTCCATAATGCTCAGGGGTAGGTTGTGACAAGGTGAGTGGAAGTTACATGAGAACAGAATTTGACTCCCTATAAACAAGATAGTCTTTAATGTCAGAGCTCACTCAAAAATGGAATGAACTGGGTTTCCCTGGTGGCTCAGTGGTAAAGAATCCACTTGCCAAATCAGGATACAGGGGTTTGGTCCCTGATCTGGTGCTGTGAAGCAAGTAAGGCTATGAGCCACAAATACTGAGCCTGTGCTCTAGAGTCCAGGGCCTCAACTACTGAGTCCACGTGCCGCCTCAACTGAAGCCTGCTTGGTCCAGAGCGCACGCTCCACAAGACAAACCACCACACTGAGAAGGGCAAACACCACAACCAGAGACAGGCCCCTGCTTGCTGCAAGTAGAGAAAAATCCCATGCAGCAATGAAGACCCAGAACAGCCCAAAATAAAAATAAATAATATAATAAATAAAATTTTAAAAAATTAAATGGACTGTCTCAGAAGCATCACATTACTCAGGTGCCTGCTATATTAAATAGTTCAGTGGTGAGAGATTCAGAAATGATCAAGCCTCACCAAAAAATTTGCCTTTGGAGAAATTTTCTCTATATTTAACCCCAAATTTGTCCTTGTATATTTTCTACCTCTTTGCTTCAAATTGTTCATATTTATTTTCTAAATTAACCACTTGACTGTTCTTTGTGCCACCATTAATAATGTTCCAACTCCCGAATCTAATATGTCACTTCTTAGTTTCAGCAGAGAAGGTAATGGCACCCCACTCCAGTACTCTTGCCTGGAAAATCCCATGGACGGAGGAGCCTGGTAGGCTGAAAAGTCCATGGGGTCACTAAGAGTCGGACACGACTGAGCGACTTCACTTTCACTTTTCACTTTCATGCATTGGAGAAGGAAATGGCAGCCCACTCTAGTGTTCTTGCCTGGAGAATCCCAGGGACGGGGGAGCCTGGTGGGCTGCCGTCTATGGGGTAGCACAGAGTCAGACACAACTGAAGCAACTTAGCAGCAGCAGCAGCAGTTTTCAGAGGGTACTCAATAAATATTATAATCATGATCTATCTGAGTCTTTAACACTTTGACAAAATTGGGATTTTTTTTTTTTCATGGAATTTTCTCTTCCTTTGGTTTCCACAAATCCATTTGTGAAGTTCAGGTTTCAAACATCTCACTCAATCAGTTTTTGGCTGTTTGTAGGATCTTTTGTGGGATTTTATTTTCCCCCAACCCTGAAATAGGGGAGGAAATAGTGCTTAACTCTTCTTTCTCTTTGAGCTAACTCAACCCATTTAAACTACAGTACATAGAGAGAATGAAAACAATCTCAGCAGTGGCCGCAGGACTGGAAAAGGTCAGTTTTCATTTCAATCCCAAAGAAAGGTAATGCCAAAGAACGCTCAAACCACCACACAATTGTACTCATCTCACACCCTAATAAAATCATGCTTAAAATTCTCCAAGCCAGGCTTCAGCAATATGTGAACCATGAACTTCCAGATGTTCAAGCTGGTTTTAGAAAAGGCAGAGGAACCAGAGATCAAATTACCAATATCCGCTGGATCGTGGAAAAAGCAAGAGAATTCCAGAAAAACATCTATTTCTACTTTATTGACTATGCCAAAGCCTTTGACTGTGTGGATCACAATAAACTGTGGAAAATTCTGAAAGAGATGGGAGTACCAGACCACCTGATCTGCCTCTTGAGAAACCTGTATGCAGGTCAGGAAGCAACAGTTAGAACTGGACATGGAACAACAGACTGGTTCCAAATAGGAAAAGGAGTACGTCGAGGCTGTATATTGTCACCCTGTTTATTTAATTTATATGCAGAGTACACCATGAGAAATGCTGGGCTGGAAGAAACACAAGCTGGAATCAAGATTTCCAGGCGAAATATCAACTACCTCAGATATGCAGATGACATCACCCTTATGGCAGAAAGTGAAGAGGAACTAAAAAGCCTCTTGATAAGGTGAAAGTGGAGAGTGAAAACGTTGGTTTAAAGCTCAACATTCAGAAAACAAAGTTCATGGCATGCCACACTTCATGATAAATAGATGGGGAAACAGTGGAAACAGTGGCTGACTTTATTTTTCTGGGCTCCAAAATCACTGCAGATGGTGACTGCAGCCATGAAATTAAAAGACGCTTACTACTTGGAAGGAAAGTTATGACCAACCTAGGCTGTATATTAAAAAGCAGAGACATTACTTTGTTAACAAAGGTCTGTCTAATCAAGGCTATGGTCTTTCCAGTGGCCATGTATGGATGTGAGAGTTGGACTATAAAGAAAGCTGAGTGTCAAAGAATTGATGCTTTTGAACTGTGGTGTTGGAGAAGACTCTTGAGAGTCCCTTGGACTGCAAGGAGATCCAACCAGTCCATTCTGAAGGAGATCAGTTCTGGGTATTCAGTGGAAGGACTGATGTTTAAGCTGAAACTCCAATACTTTGGCCACCTGATGCGGAGCTGACTCGTTGGAAAAGACCCTGATGCTGGGAAAGATTGAGGGCAGGAGGAGAAGGGGACAAGAGAGGATGAAATGTTTGGATGGCATCACTGACTTGATGGACATGGGTTTGGGTGGACTCTGGGAGTTGATGATGGACAGGGAGGCCTGGCATGCTGCGATTTTGGGGTCTCAAAGAGTCAGACACCACTTGTGACTGAACTAAACTGAACTGAATGACCTAATTCTCCATCCCATGTAATATCTTAACTTCTGTCCTACACATTTGGAATGGTACTAGCTATGTACCATACTTAGAAGAATTAGGAAAGTGGGCCCTCAAATCATTTTCTGTTTAAGACTTAATTCCCTCTTGGATATCAGGTTGAGAAAGACAACTCCAAAATATGATCCAAAACACTCAAGATCCATGTTTCCAATATCTTTCCAGCCAATGGCTGGACTGAGCAGTGCCCCTCTAACCCATCATTTTCCCATAGAAACTTTCTGTTCATTTTCAAATATAATGGTACACCACTGTCCAATCTCTTGCTCCAGAAGTTCAGGAGGAACCCGAGTTCCTTCTTCTCTGAAACTTGAAATAATTACCTACAAAATATGTCACAAATCAGTTGCTTTCTTTTATGTCCCACTAAGTTTAGTCTTTTTATACATTTTATTTATTTATCAGGGAGAAGTAGCCCTGTATTTTCATTTCTTTCTGAATGAAATCTCATCTAACTATCACCATCATCTTCAATCTATCCTTTGAAACTGTCAAAATGATCTCATCTGGACATAAGCAAAATCTTTTTGCCCATTTGGCTCGATCTTGGCTCATCAATTGGCATGACACACAAGTTCTCTATTTTCTAAGACAAGTTAACCTTGCCAGTTCCCCAATACAATGTCTTCTCATCCTGTTGTACTATTTGGAGTTCTCTGAATGCATGACAGTTAAAAAACAACCACCACCACCACCAGAATTCTTAACTTTTATCTTTGCTATTTGTCATCATGCTTAGTTGCTCAGTCATGTCTGACTCTGTAAAGTCATAGATGGTAGCCCACCAGGCTCCTCTGTCCATGGGATTCTCCAGGCAAGAACTGGAGTGGGTAGCCATTCCCTTCTCCATGGTATCTTCCTGACCCAGGGATCAAACTACGGTCACCTGAATTGCAGGCAGATTCTTTACCATCTGAGCCACCAGGGAAGTCTCCTTTATCTTTGCAATTACCCTTTCTTAAGGCTGTATATAGTCACAGTGTTTATTTAGCTTATATGCAGAGAGGTGATGGTGGTGGTTTAGTTGCTAAGTCATGTCCAACTCTTGCAACCCCATGGACTGTAGCCTGCCAGCCTCCTCTGTCCATGGGGATTCTCTAGGCAAGAATACTGGAGTGGGTTGCCAGTTCCTTCTCCAGGGGATCTTCCTGACACAGGAATCGAACCCAGGTCTCCTGCATTGCAGGCAGATTCTTTACCAACTGAGCTATGAGGGAAGTACATAGCTGATGTATGCAGAGTACATCATATGAAATGCCGGGCTGGATGAAGCACAACTTGGAATCAAGATTGCCAGGAGAAATACCAATAACCTCAGATATGCAGATGACATCACCTTTATGACAGAAAGTGAAGAAAAAATAAAGAATCTCTTGATGAAAGTAAAAGAGGAGAGTGAAAAAGTTGGCTTAAAATTCAACATTCAAAAACTAAGATCATGGCATCTGGTCCCATCACTTCATGGAAATAGATGGAGAAACACTGGAAACAGTGAGAGACTTTATTTTGGGGGGCTCCAAAGTCACTGCAAAGGGTGACTGCAGCCATGAAATTAAAAGATGCTTGCTCCTTGGAAAAAAGTTATGACCAACCTAGACAGCATATTAAAAAGCAGAGACATTACTTTGCCAACAAAAGTCCATCTAGTAAAAGCTATGACTTTTCGAGAAGTCATGTATGGATATGAGAGTTGGACTGTAAAGAAAGCTGAGTGCCAAAGAATTGATGCTTTTGTACTGTGGTGTTGGAGAAGACTCTTGAGAGTCCCTTGGACTGCAAGGAGATCCAACCAGTCAATCCTAAAGGAAATCAGTCCTGAATATTCATTGGAGGGACTGATGCTGAAGCTGAAATTCCAATACTTTGGCCACCTGATGCAAAGAGCTGACTCATTGGAAAAGACCCTGATTCTGGGAAAGATTGAAGGCGGGAGGAGAAGGGGATGACAGAGGATGAGATGGTTGTGTGGCATCACCAATTTGATAGACATGAGTTTGAGTAAGCTCTGGGAGTTGGTGATGGACAGGGAAGCCTGGCATGCTGCAGTCCATGGGGTCACAAAAAGTCGGACATGACTGAGCAACTGAACTGAACTGAATCATCTCTTTATCTATCTGTGAGCTTTAGCCTTCCTTTGTTTTTCAAGTAAAAATCATCTTTCTCATTAAAACTATGTAATTTATAGTAGCTAGCAGTTGATTAATAGTTTGCCGAGTTTCTGGAACATAGGAAATACTTAATAAGTGTTAAAATGTAAATATATCATTACTGATACATGTTATTTTACTGTTATGCTTTTGAAGCTGGGATGCAGCTTCTGGATAACAGGTTGTACCACAGAACTTCAAATTTCTCCCAATCTAATATCCTATGGGTCTATGATTTATTTTAAATTAAGTGTTTAGAAAATCTAAGATTAATCTCTTTCTCCTTCAGTTTATACAACAACAACATATTAAGACAACAAGGATAATTCTCAAATGGCTAGACTCGAATTCTTGGAATTAATATTGTAATCTTAACTCCAAGATTACAATGTCACATTGACATTTCAAAAAATACATCTTTTAGCTCACTGACACTTCAATAGAATTCTTTATTCATGAAGTTTCCTCATTTATTTTGTGCTCAGTATAAGGCATATTTTATACTAATTAAACATTAAATCACATTTTATTTGCCAGCCAGGCCCCAATCAAGATCTATTTTATGTTCAAACAATTTCAGGTCACAAAAGTCTCACCTTACCTTATGGAGAAAGAAGCCTGGAAAAAAAAAAAATCTTTTTTTTTTTTTTAAATCTAAATGAGTCCTTAAATATCTATCCTACCATGGTGCTCTGTGTTTTTACTTTCCTCTTTCCCTCTCCCTCTCTGCTGACATTAGCATAAAAATGTGCTACCCTAACTAAGCAGTCTGTTAACTGATAAGCTATCAAAAAATCATCTGTTATTTTTACAGCTTAAAGGCAGATGCCATTTCAAGAACTAGAGTTGAATGAGTAGGATTTGTTAGTGCTTTTTAGATTCATCATTGTAAACTTGAGGTATTTTAAAATGGAATGATTGGAGCCTTGACATATTGTCCCATGAGCAATCAAGCTTTAGAATTTTGCTACCCTTAAATTTTGCCTGCATAAAATAAGTTCATATCCCATTGTATCATAAAGAATTTTGGTTGTCATCTAATGTTTGCATCAAAAATCTTCCTGCCTTAAATTCAGACCAATATAATTATCCTGGAGACTCAGACCAGAACATCCCCTTCTATTCCAGCAGAGGCCCCCTTTGCCATAAGATGCGTCTCAAGGGTCTCCGAAGCAGCAAACATGTGCTTGTTAACCAATTATTTTCTCAGGTTGCATTTCTGAATTGCTTTGGGCACAATAAGGTGGCATTCAGGTTAGAAGGTGGGTCAGCTCCAGGTCCCAAAGCCTTAAGACACCTGGGATTGTTTGGAAATTTTGTATTAGAAATTGATTTGAATAAAATAACTATTAAAAAGAAGGGAGGGGGTTTGCATGCCAACATTTTTCACTGTTGTGAACTGCTTTGTTATCACAGAAACAAGGGATCGATTTAAAGAATATTCATTCACAGAAAAAATCACCCATTTACAGAAAAATGAAAGGAAACTACAAGTGGTAGAAAGGAAGATAACTACTTAATAATACAAGATGTATATATTATTATGCTCCAGTATATTTTATATTGTGTAATTGTCCAATAGTGGCTTGACAGATTGAAATTTGAATATGGTTTAATTCTTTGGTAAACTATTTGAAAAATATAATCTCACCAACTGAGTGACTGAACTGAACTGAAATGAATTGAATCTCACCAATTCTTAAATTCTAGCTATTGTTGTCATAATCATATGCAATTTTTCATAAAAATCACCAACATCTTATAGAGAGTTGATTTGTATACATTTATATACAAATGTATGTATATATGTATGTGTGTGCATATAATGGTTAGATGATTTTTTAAGTAAATATTATTTCTCATTCAGTTCAGTGCAGTTTAGTTGCTCAGTCGTGTCTGACTCTTTGTGACCCCATGAATTGCAGCACACCAGGCCTCCCTGTCCATCACCAACTCCCGGAGTTCACCCAAACTCCTGTCCATCGAGTCGGTGATGCCATCCAGCCATCTCATCCTCTGTCGTCCCCTTCTCCTCCTGCCCCTAATCCCTCCCAGCATCAGAGTTTTTTCCAATGAGTTGACTCTTCGCATGAGGTGGCCAAAGTACTGGAGTTTCAGCTTTAGCATCAGTCTTTGCAAAGAATACCCAGGACTGATCTCCTTTAGAATGGACTGGTTGGATCTCCTTGCAGTCCAAGGGACTCTCAAGAGTCTTTTCCAACACCACAGTTCAAAACCATCAATTCTTCAGCACTCAGCTTTCTTCACAGTCCAACTCTCACATCCGTACATGACCACAGGAAAAACCATCGCCTTGACTAGACAGACCTTAGTTGGCAAAGTAATGTCTCTGCTTTTGAATATGCTATCTAGGTTGGTCATAACTTTCCTTCCAAGGAGTAAGCGTCTTTTAATTTCATGGCTGCAGTCACCATCTGTAGTGATTTGGGGATTAAGAATCTAACCTTCCATAGTCACTGGATAGCTCTGTGCTTGTTTCCTCATACTTAAAGTATACATAATATAATTATAGTACTTACTTCAAAGAATTTTTGTGAGGACCATTGTGAGCATGTGCATGTGTGTGCATATTCCACAGTTCTGGATATCTCACATATCAAGTACACACATGTTTGTATGTATAATAAGAAATATTCCTAACACCTAATACTCATTAAATTATTATTATTACTAGTGTTAGTATTAATATTTTATATTTTAATATCCTCTTTTCACTTAATAAAATGCCTTATGGTCTTTCCAGATTACTCCATAAAATCTTCTAGGTTCATTTTATTTTTTAAAATTCATTTAATTGGAGGATAATTACTTTATAATAGTGTGGTGGTTTTTGCCATACATAGACATAAATCACCCACGGGTGTACATGTGTCCCCCATCCTGAACCCTCCATCCACTTCCATCCCTACCGCATTCCTCTGGCTTGTCCCAGAGCACTGGCTTTGACTGCCCTGCTTCATGTATCAAACTTGCACTTGTCATCTGTTTTACATATGATTATATACAGGTTTCAATGCTATTCTCTCAAATCATCCCACCCTCGCCTTCTCTCACAGAGTCCAAAAGTCTGTTCTTTACATCTGTGTCTCCTTTGTTGCCTTTCATATAGGATCATTGTTACCTTCTTTCTAAACCCCATATATATGCATTAATATACTGTATTGGTGTTTCTCTTTCTGACTTACTTCACTGTAAGTATAATAGGCTCTAGTTTCATCCACTCCATTAGAACTGATTCAAATGTGTTCTTTTTTTATAGCTGAGCATTATTCCATTGTGCATATGTACCACAACTTCCTTATCCATTCATCTGCTGATGGACATTTAGGTTGCTTCCATGTCTTAGTATTGTAGACAGTGCTGCAATGAACATTGGGGTGCATGTGTCTCTTTCAATTCCAGCTTCCTCAGTGTTTATGCCCAGCAGTGGGATTACTGGGTCATATTGCAGCTCTGTTGCCAGTTTTTTAAAGAATCGCCACACTCTTCTCCATTGTGGCTGTACCTGTTTGCATTACCATCAAAAATATAAGAGGGTTCCCTTTTCTCCACACCCTCTCCAGCAATTATTGTTTATAGATTTTTTGATGAAAGTCATTCCGACCAGCGTGAGATGATACCTCATTGTGGTTTTGTTTTGGATTTCTCTAATAATGAGTGATGTTGAGTATCTTTTAATGTGTTTATTAGCTATCTGTATGTTTTCTTTAAAGAAATGTCTGTTTAGGTCTTTTTCCCCCTTTTTGATTGGGTTGTTTGTTTTTCTGGTATTGAGTTGTATGAGCTGCTTGTATATTTTGGAGATTAATTCTTTGTCAGTTGTTTCATTTGTTATTATTTTCTCCCATTCTGAAGGTTGCCTTTTCACCTTGCTTATAGTTTCCTTCCTTGTGCAAAACGTTTTAAATTTAATTAGGTCCCATTTGTTTATTTGTATTTATTTCCATTATTCTGAGAGGTGGATCATAGAGGATCTTGCTGTGATTTATGTCAGAGAGTATTCTGCCTATGCTTTCCTCTAAGAGGTTTATAGTTTCTGGTCTTACATTTAGATCTTTAATCCATTTTAAGTTTTGTGTGTGTCCTGTGTGTGTATGGTGTTATAAAGTGTTTTAGTTTCATTCTTTTACAGGTGGTTGACCAGTTTTCCCAGCACCACTTGTTAAGGTTCTTTCTCCATTGTATATTTTTGCCTCCTTTATCAAATATAAGGTGTCTATAGGTGTGTGGATTTATCTACAGGCTTTCTGTTTTGTTCCATTGATCTATATTTCTGTCTTTGTCCCAGTGCCCTACTGTCTTGAGGACTGTAGCTTTGTAGTATAGTCTGAAGTCAGGAAGATTGCTTCCTCCAGTTTCACTCTTCTTTCTCAGGACTGCTTTGGCTATTCAAAGTCTTTTTTTTTTCCCATACAAATTGTGAAATTATTTGTTCTAGTTCTGTGAAAAATATAATTGGTAACTTGATAGGGATTGCGCTGAATCTATAGATTGCTTTGGGTAGTATACTCATTTTCACTATATTGGTTTTTCCAATCCATAAACATGATATATTTCTCCATCTTTTTGTGTCATCTTTGATTTCTTTCATCAGTGTTTTATAATTTTCTATATATATATATATATATATGTTTTTTGTTTCTTTAGGTAGATTTATTCCTGAGTATTTTATTCTTTTTGTTGAAGTGGTGAATGGAATTGTTTTCTTAATTTCTCTTTTTGTTTTTTCATTGTTAATGTATAAAAATGCTAAGGACTTCTGTGTATTAATTTTATATCCTATGACTTTACTATATTCATTGATTAACTCCAGTAATTTTCTGGTGGTATCTTTAGGTTTTTCTATGTAGAGGACCATGTCATCTTCAAATAGTGAGAGTTTTACCACTTTTCCAATCTGGATTCCTTTTATTTCTTTTTCTTCTCTGATTGCTGTGACTCAGACTTCCAAAATTATGCTGGATAATAGTGGTTGAGGGGGCATCCTTGTCTTGTTCTTGATTTTAGAGGAAATGCTTTCAATTGTTTTTGCCATTGAGGATAACATTCACTATGGGTTTATCGTACGTGGCTTTTATTATCTTGAGATATGTTCCTTCTATGCCTGCTTTCTGGAGAAAAGCATATCACAAATGGGTGTTGAATTTTGTCAAAGGCTTTCTCTGCATCTATTGAGATAATCGTATGGTTTTATCTTTCAATTTGTTAATATGGTGTATCACATTGATTGATTTGTGAATATTGAAGAATCCTTGCATCCCTGGAATGAAGTACATTGTTCATAATATATATATGATCTTTTTAATATGTTGTTGGATTCTGTTTGATAGAATTTTGTTGAGAGTTTTTGCATCTATGTTCATCAGTGTACTAAATCCATTTTAAATTGTATTGTGGATTTTGAAGTGATTTGTTTAACTATTGTCTTATGCATGGACCTTAACTGTGTTTCCATTTTTTTTCAAATTAGAATAATATTATAATAAGAATTACTGTATGTATGTGTATCTGAATTTATGTGGCTGTGCCTATAACATAGCATTTAAAAATATGTTTGTTGGATCAAATGGTACCACAATTAATATGGTTGAAATGTTCATACTTTCCAAAGAGATATATACATTAAATTCAATCACTGTCAGAATTCCAATATCTTTCACAGAAAGTGAAAAAAAATCCTAAAATTCATATGGAACCACACACCCACATTCAAAGCTTTGAGGCTAAAGTATGCTTGAGAAAGAAGATTGAAGGAATCACACATCCTGATTTCAAATTATATAACAAAGTTATAGTAATCACAACAGTATGGTACTGGCATAAAAACTTACACATAGACCAATGGCACAGAATAGAGAGGACAGAAACAAACCAATGCATATATGGTGTATTCTGTTCAGTTCAGTCGCTCAGTCATGTCCGACTATTTGCGACACCATGAATCGCAGCACGCCAGGCCTCCCTGTCCATCACCAACTCCCAGAGTTCACTCAGACTCACGTCCATCAAGTCAGTGATGCCATCCAGCCATCTCATCCTCTGTCGTCCCCTTCTCCTCCTGCCCCCAATCCCTCCCAGCATCAGAGTTTTTTCCAGTGAGTCAACTCTTCACATGAGGTGGCCAAAGTACTGGAGTTTCAGCTTTAGCATCATTCCTTCCAAAGAAATCCCAGGGCTGATCTCCTTCAGAATGGACTGGTTGGATCTCCTTGAGTCCAAGGGACTCTCAAGAGTCTTCTCCAACACCACAGTTCAAAAGCATCAATTCTTCAGTGCTCAGCCTTCTCCACAGTCCAACTATCACATCCATACATGACCACAGGAAAAACCATAGCCTTGACTAGATGAACCTTTGTTGGCAAATAATGTCTCTGCTTTTGAATATGCTATCTAGGTTGGTCATAACTTACCTTCCAGGGAGTAAGCGTCTTTTAATTTCATGGCTACAGTCACCATCTGCAGTAATTTTGGAGCCCAGAAAAATAAAGTCTGACACCGTTTCCACTGTTTCCCCATCTATTTCCCATGAAGTGATGGGACCGGATGCCATGATCTTCGTTTTCTGAATGCTGAGCTTTAAGCCAACATTTTTACTCTCCTCTTTCACTTTCATCAAGAGGCTCTTCAGTTCCTCTTCACTTTCTGCCATAAGGGTGGTGTCATCTGCGTATCTGAGGTTTATTGATTCCAGCTCGTGTTTCTTCCAGTCCAGCGTTTCTCACGATGTACTCTGCATATAAGTTAAATAAGCAGGGTGACAATATACAGCCTTGACATACTCCTTTTTCTATTTGGAACCAGTCTGTTGTTCCATGTCCAGTTCTAACTGTTGCTTCCTGACCTGCATACAAATTTCTCAAGAGGCAGATCAGGTGGTCTGGTATTCCCATCTCTTTCAGAATTTTCCACAGTTTATTGTGATCCACACAGTCAAAGGCTTTGGCATAGTCAATAAAGCAGAAATACATGTTTTTCTGGAACTCTCTTGCTTTTTCCATGATCCAGCGGATGTTGGCAATTTGATCTCAGGTTCCTCTGCCTTTTCTAAAACCACCTTGAGCATCAGGAAGTTCACGGTTCACATATTGCTGAAGCCTGGCTTGGAGAATTTTGAGCATTACTTTACTAGTGTGTGAGATGAGTGCAACTGTGTGGTAGTTTGAGCATTCTTTGGCATTGCCTTTCTTTGGGATTGGAATGAAAACTGACCTTTTCCAGTCCTGTGGCCACTGCTGAGTTTTCCAGATTTGCTGCCATATAGAGTGTAGCACTTTCACAGCATCATCTTTCAGGATTTGGAGTAGCTCAACTGGAATTCCATCACCTCCACTAGCTTTGTTCATAGTGATGCTTCCTAAGGCCAACTTGACTTCACATTCCGGATGTCTGGCTCTAGGTCAGTGATCACACCATCGTAATTATCTGGGTCGTTAAGATCTTTTTTGTACAGTTCTGTGTATTCTTGCCACCTCTTCTTAATATCTTCTGCTTCTGTTAGGTCCATACCATTTCTGTCCTTTATTGAGCCCATCTTTGCATGAAATGTTCCCTTGGTCTCTGATTTTCTTGAAGAGATCTCTAGTCTTTCCCATTCTGTTGTTTTCCTCTATTTCTTTGCATTGATCGCTGAAGAAGGCTTTCTTATCTCTTCTTGGTATTCTTTGGAACTCTGCATTCAGATGCTTATATCTTTCCTTTTCTCTTTTGCTTTTCGCTTCTCTTCTTTTCACAGCTATTTGTAAGGCCTCCCTAGACAGCCATTTTGCTTTTTTGCATTTCTTTTCCATGGGGATGGTCTTGATCCCTGTCTCCTGTACAATGTCACAAACCTCATTCCATAGTTCATCAGGCACTCTATCTATCATATCTAGGCCCTTAAATCTATTTCTCACTTGCACTGTATAATCATAACGGATTTGATTTAGGTCATACCTGAATGGTCTAGTGGTTTCCCCTACTTTCTTCAATTTAAGTCTGAATTTGGTAATAAGGAGACCATGATCTCAGCCTGTGACCAGCACATTAAGCACAGGCGGTTGTGGCCGAGAGGAGCTACCCCACGTCCGAGGTCAGGGGCAGAAGCCAGGAGGACCCCATGCCCTAAGGGCAGCAGCCAAGAGGAGTTATCCTACATCCGTGGTCAGGGGCAGTGGCTGGGAGGAGCTACCCCACACCCCCAAGCCCAAGGCCAGGGGCAGCGGCAGGGAAGACCAACCCCAAGCCCGAGGCCAGGGGCGGTGGCCAGTAGGACCAACCCCACGTCCATGGAGCCCTGGCTGCACGGGCGCAGGAGGGCCTAGAGGAGCTATTCCACGCTGAAGGTCAGGAAGGGCAGCAGTGAGGAGATACCCCATGCCCAACGTAAGAGAAACCCAAGTAAGACGGTAGGTGTTGCAAGAGGGCATCAGAGGGCAGACACACTGGAACCATACTCACAGAAAACTAGTCAATCTAATCACACTAGGACCACAGCCTTGTCTAACTCAGTGAAACTAAGCCATGCCCTTGGGGCAACCCAAGATGGGCGGGTCATGGTGGAGAGATCTGACAGAATGTGGTCCACTGGCAAACCACTGAAGTGGTTTGGGAAGGGAATGGCAAACCACTTCAGTATTCTTGCCTTGAGAACCCCATGAACAGTATGAACAGTATGGTGTATTAATTTATGACAAAGGAGCCAAAAATATACAATGGGGAAAGGTTAGTTTCTTCAATAAATGACGCTGGGGAAACTGGATATCCCTATGCAAAAGAATGAAACTGAATATACCATACACAAAAATCAACTCAAAATGAATTAAAGATCTAAATGTAAGACCTGAAAATATAAAATTTCTAGAAAGAAGCAGAGAAAAAGCTCTTTGACATTGGTCTTGGTAATGAATTTTTTCAATATGATACTGAAAGTTCAGGCAACAAAAGCAAAAATAAATAAGAAGTTTATAGTAAACTAAAAATTGTCTGTGCTGTAAAGGAAAACACAAACTGAAGAGACAGTGCATGGTTTGGGAAAAATATTTGCCAACCATAAATATACAAGAAAGTCATGATTCAATACCAAAAGTACAATAACTCAATTAAAAAAAAAAAATGAGCAAAGCAACTGAAAAGAGATTTCTCCAAAGAAGACATGCAAATGGCCTATAGATACGTGAAAAAGAGGGCTAACATCACTAATCATCAGGGAATGCAAACTAAGACAATGAGATATTACTTATACCTTTTGTTTGCTATTGTTTTTGTTATAGTAGCCAAGTCATGTCCAACTCTTTGCGATCCCATAAGCCTGCCATTATGAACAAACAAGAAACAGAAAATCAGAACAGAAAATGACAATTGTTGGTAATGGTGTGGAGAAATTGGAATCCTTGTACACTGTTGGTAGGAATATTATGGTGCATCCATTATAGAAAACAGTGTGGAGATTCCTCAAAACAGGAAAAAACAAACAAACAGAGCTACCATATGATCCAGCAATCACACTTCTGGGTATGTAAAAGAATTATAAACAGGATTTTGAAGTAATATTTGCACTTGTGTGTTCATTACAATCTTATTCACAATGTCCAAGAAGTAGACACGATCTAAATGTCTACCAACTAATAAATAGATGAAGAAAATGTAGTATTTAATGCAATAAAACTCAGCTTTAAAAAGAAGAAAATCTTGTCACATGATACAAAAAACTTGAGGACATTATGATAAATGTAGGGATTGGGGGCAGGAGGAGAAAGGGACGACAGAGGATGAGATGGCTGGTTTGGCATCACCAACTCAATGCACATGAATTTGGGTGAACTCTGGGGGTTGGTGATGGACAGGAGACCTGGCATGCTGTGGTTCATGGGCTCATAAAGAGTCGGACACGACTGAGTGACTGAACTGAACTGAACTGAACTGAACTGATTAAGACTCAAGACAAATCCTGCATGACTCCTCCGATATGAAGTATCCAAAATATTCAAACTTATAGAAGCAGAGAGAAGAATGGTTGTTTCCAGGGGTTGAGGGGAGAGGGGAATGTGGAGTTACTGTTCAGTGGGTATGGAGTTTCACTCATGCAACATGAAAATGTTCTAGTGATCTGCAATAGAACAATGTTTATATATTTAATACTGCACTGTATACTTAAGTTTTAAGAGGGTAGATCTCGTGTAATGAGTTTTGTGGGGCTTCCCAGGAGGTGCTAGTGGTTAAAAACCCACCTGTCAATGCAGGAGATGTAAGAGATGGGGGTTCAATACCTGGGTCAGGAAGATCCCCTGGAGGAGAGCACAGTAACCCACTCTAGGATCCTTGCCTGGAGAATCCCAAGGACAGAGGAGCCTGGCAGGCTATAGTCCATAGGGTGACAACGAGTTGGGCTCAACTGAAGCAACTTAGCACATATGCATGTATGCAAGGAGTTTTTTAACTACAATAAAAAGGGGGGAAAAAATCAAATGTTTATGCTGATTTGCTGCTTTATATTTATTCCTGAATAACATAGCAGAGTTGTTTGGTTTCAATGGTTTCTTTATAAGTGCTTCTCAAACTACTGCCTGTGGGCCAACTCCAGACTGATACCTATTTTTGTAAATATTAATAACTTTTATTGGAAAGTATACATGCTCAATTATTTATGTATTTTCCTTGGTCACATTGTGCTACAAAGACAGAGATGTGTAAGTGTGAGAGACCATATGACCCACAAATCCTAAACTATTTACTATCTAACCTTTTGCAGAAAGTTTGCCAAGTTTGGCTCTAGATAGTAGGGGATTTTTTTTTTTTTTAATTATAATGAATCTAGCTTAGTCTGATTTAACGCCAAGCATGTGTGTGTTCAATAAATGTTTGTGGGTCATGATGATATTACTGCTGTGGCTGATAATAATACTGAAGTGTAAACTCCATAATTCTTTGAACACATAAAATTAATACAAAGAATTAGCATAGAATTTCAAAACTGGACTGAAATTCAATCTCATTTATTCCAATGGACAGGGGAAATGAAACACAGCAGGGCAAATTCTGATAGTCATTGCTATAATATAAACCACTCCACAATATAGTGGCTTAAAATATCAACTGCTTATTGATAGCTTACAGTGAACAGTGTCATACTGTGATCTCTGAAGAAGATTGAACTTCAGGACCAAGGACCAGGCTTGATCACTGAAGAGCTTTTGTATAGCAGAGTTTTATTAAAGTACAAAAAAAGACAGAGAAAGCTTCTGACATAGACATCAGAAGGGGGATGGAGAATAACCCCCTCGCTAGTCTAAGCAAGGGAATTATATACTTTTAAAATTAGTTATTGCAATAAATCAAAAGAATGTCTCAAGGTTGTAAAGATCTTCCTAGACCCACTCCCATAATTTACATTTTAAAATAACAGGATTAGCCAGAAGATTTTCAGGAAGGAGAAACTGTCCTCATGCAGGATACATTGTTGTTATATAAACCTTAGTACAGAGTTTAAACTGGGTTGACTATTTTGTAATCATCACTTCTGGCCTTGAAGAAGAAAAACATTTTATATGACTGAGACTAAGGAATGTAGAGAAAGAAAAAGATGCTTGTCCTTTCCTCCTCCTTGAAAATTCCAGACCCCTTTCTCCCCTTCAAGAGCCTCAGACCCCTTTCTCCTCTTTGGGGACCCCCAGACTTCTTATCAACCTGCCTAGGATTTGACTCTCTCATTATTATTTCTTCTGAGTCTATAGGTTGACTTAGGAGATCTTCTCTCTGACCAGGCTCTGTTGATATCAACTGGGCTTACTCAAACATTTGTACTGAGCTGATATTTAGGCCAGAAGCTTGTTGGTCAGGGATGGCCTCAGCTTAATGACTTAGCTCCTACACAGATGCCTCCCATATCCCTTCAGCAAGGTATCCTGGACATTTTCTCAGGGAATGGGAGGTTGAGGGGTTCATGAGGTACAACCAGTTCAGTTCAGCTCAGTTGTGCAGTCATGTCTGACTCTTTGTGACCTCATGGACTGCAGCACACCAGGCCTCCCTGTCCATGACCAACTCTCTGAGTTTACTCAAACTCATGTCCATTGAGTCAGTGATGCCATGCAACCATCTAATCCTTTGTTGTCCCCTTCTCCTCCCCCAATCTTTGCCAGCATTAGGGTCTTTTCCAATGAGTTAGTTATTTGCATCAGGTGGCCAAAGTATTGGAGTTTAGGCTTCAGCACCAGTCCCTCCAATGAATATTCAGGACTGATTTCCTTTAGCATGGACTGGTTGGATCTCCTTGCATTCCAAGGGACTCTCAAGAGTCTTCTCCAACACCACAGTACAAAAGCATCAATTCTCTGGTACTCAGCTTTCTTCATAGTCCAACTCTCACACTGATACATGACTACTGGAAAAACCATATCTTTGACTAGATGGACCTTTGTTGGCAAAGCAGTGTCCCTGCTTTTTAATATGCTATCTAGGTTGGTCATAGCTTTTCTTCCAAGGAGCAAGCGTCTTTTAATATAATTGCTGCAATCATCATTTGCAGTGATTTTTGAGTCCAAAAAAATAGTCTCAATATTTCCATTGTTTCCCATCTATTTGCCATGAAGTGAAATGGCAACCCACTCTAGTGTTCTTGCCTGGAGAATCCCATGGGTGGAGAAGCCTGGTAGGCTGCAGTCCATGGGGTCGCACAGAGTCGGACACGACTGAAGCGACTTAGCAGCAGTAGCAGATGTGACCAGATGCCATGATCTTAGTTTTTTGAATGTTGAATTTTAAGCCAACATTTTCACTTTCCTCTTTTACTTTTATCAAGAGGCTCTTTATTCTTCACTTTATAAAGTTCTACCAAGAGAACTCATTGGTCATAGCAAACACCCTCTTCCAACAACACAAGAGAAGACTCTACACATGGACATCACCAGATGGTTGACACCAAAATCAGATTGATTATATTCTTTGCAGCCAAAGATGGAGAAGCTCTATATAGTCAGCAAAAACAAGACCAGGAGCCTACTGTGGCTCAGATCATGAACTCCTTATTGCCAAATTCAGACTGAAATTGAAGAAAGTGGAGAAAACCACTAGACCATTCAGGTATGACCTAAATCAAATCCCTTATGACTATACAGTGGAAGTGGGAAATAGATCTGATAGACAGAGTGCCTGATGAACTATGGTGGAGGTTTGTGACATTGTACAGGAGACAGGGATCAAGACCATCCTCAAGAAAAAAAAAATGCAAAAAAGCAAAATGGTTGACTGAGGAGGCCCTACAAATAGCTGTGAAAAGAAGAGAAGTGAAAAGCAAAGGAGAAAAGGAAAGATATAAGCATCTGAATGCAGAGTTCCAAAGAATAGCAAGGAGAGATAAGAAGCATTCCTCAGCATTTCTCAATGCAAATAAATAGAGGAAAACAATATAATGGGAAAGAATAGAGATCTCTTTAAGAAAATTAGAGATACCAAGGGAACATTTCATGCAAAGATGGGCACAAAAAGGACAAAAATGATATGGACCTAACAGAAGCAGAAGATATTAAGAAGAGGTGGCAAAAATACATGGAAGAACTGTACAAAAAAGATCTTCATGACCCAGATAATCATGATGGTGTGATCACTCACTTAAACCAGACATCCTGGAATGTGAAGTCAAGTTGGCTTTAGGAAGCATCACTATGAACAAAGCTAGTGGAGGTGATGGAACTCCAGTTGAGCTATTTCAAATCCTGAAAGATGATGCTGTGAAAGTGCTGCACTCAATATGCCAGCAAATCTGGAAAACTCAGCAGTGGCCACAGGACTGGAAAAGGTCAGTTTTCATTCCAATCCCAAAGAAAGGCAATACCAAAGAATGCTCAAACTACCGCACAATTGCACTCATCTCACCCACTAGTAAAGTAATGCTCAAAATTCTCCAAGCCATGCTTCAGCAATATGTGAACCATGAACTTCCAGATGTTCAAGCTGGTATTAGAAAAGACAGAGGAACCAGAGATCAAGTTGCCAACATCCGCTGATCATCGAAAAAGCAAGAGAGTTCCAGAAAAACATCTATTTCTGCTTTATTGACTATGCCAAAGCCTTTGACTGGGTGGATCACAATAAACTGTGGAAAATTCTGAAAGAGATGGGAATACCAGACCACCTGACCTGCCTCTTGAGAAACCTGTATGCACGTCAGTAAGCAATGGTTAGAACCGGACATAGAACAACAGACTGGTTCCAAATAAGAAAAGGAGTACGTCAAGGCTGTATATTGTCACCCTGCTTATTTAACTTATAATCAAAGTACATCCTGAGAAATGCTGGGCTGGAAGAAGCACAAGCTGGAATCAAGATTGCCGGGAGAAATATCAATAACCTCAGATATGCAGATGACACCACTCTTAATCCAGAAAGTGAAGATGAACTAAAGAGCCTCTTGATGAAAGTGAAAGAGGAGAGTGAAAAAGTTGGCTTAAAGCTCAACATTCAGAAAACTAAGATCATGATATGCCGCACTTTATGGGAAATAAATGGGGAAACAGTGGAAACAGTGGCTGACTTTATTTTTGGGGGGCTCCAAAATCACTGCAGACGGTGACTGCAGCCATGAAATTAAAAGACGCTTACTCCTTGGAAGGAAAGTTATGACAAACCTAGATAGCATATTCAAAAGCAGAGACATTACTTTTCCAACAAATGTCCATCTAGTTAAGGCTATGGTTTTTGGTTTTTCTAGTGTCATATATGAATGTGAGAGTTGGACTATAAAGAAAGCTGAGTGCCAAAGAATTGATGCTTTTGAACTGTGGTGTTGGAGAAGACTCTTGAAAGCCCCTTGGACTGCAAGAAGATCCAACCAGTCCATCCTAAAGGAGATCAGTCCTGGGTGTTCATTGGAAGGACTGATGTTAAAGCTGAAACTCAATACTTTGGCCACCTCATGCGAAGAGCTGACTCATTTGAAAAGACCCTGATGTTGGGAAAGATTGAAGGCAGAAGGCAAAAGGGACAACAGAGGATGAGATGGTTGGATGGCATCACTGACTCGATGGATATGGGTTTGGGTGAGCTATGGGAGTTGGTCATGACAGGTAGGCCTCCTATGCTGTGGTTCATGGGGTTGCTAAGAGTCAGATGGGATTAGTGACTGAACTGAACTGATCTGCATATCTGATGTTGTTGATATTTCTCCCAGCAATCTTGATAACAGCTTGTGCTTCCTCCAGCCCAGCATTTCTCATGATGTACTCTGCATATAAGTTAAAAAAACAGGGTAACAAAATATACTCTTGGCGTACTCCTTTCCCAATTTGAAATGAGTCTGTTGTTCTGTGTCCAGTTCTAACTGTTGCTTCCTGACCTACATACAGATTTCTCAAGAGGCAGGTCAGATGATCTTGTATTCCCATCTTTTTCAGAATTTTCCAGAGTCTGTTGTGATCCACAAAGTCAAAGGCTTTGGCATAGTCAATGAAACAGAAGTAGATTTTTGGGGGAACTCTCTTGCTTTTTGAATGATCTAATGGATGTGGTAATTTGATCTCTGGTTCCTCTGCCTTTTCTAAATCCAGCTTGAACATCTGAAAGTTCATGGTTCATGTACTGTTGAAACCTGGCTTGGAGAATTTTGAGCATTACTTTGCTACCATGTGAGGTGAGTGCAATTGTACAGTAGTTTGAACATTTTTTGGCATTGCCTTTCTTTGGGATTGGCCTTTTCCTGTCCTGTGGCCACTGCTGAGTCTTCCAAATTTGCTGGCATATTGAGTACAGCACTTTCACAGCATCATCTTTTAGGATTTGAAATAGCTCAGCTGGAATTCCATCACCTCTGCTAGCTTTGTTCATAGTGATACTTCCTAAGGCCCACTTGACTTCATGTTCCAGGATGTCTGGCTCTAGGTAAGGGATCATACGGTCATGATTACCTGGGTCATGAATATCTTTCTTGTATAGTTCTTCTGTTTATTCTTGCCACCTCTTCTTAATATCTTCTGCTTCTTTTAGGTCCATACATTTCTGTCCTTTATTGTGCCCATCATTGCATGAAATGTTCCCTTGGTATTTCTAATTTTATTGAAGAGATCTCTAGTCTTTCCCATTCTACTGTTTTCCTCTATTTTTTTGCATTGATCACTGAGGAAGCCATGAGACACAAGGGAAATGCACTTTTTTAGGCTTTTCTTTCATCAGCTTCTGTTAGCTGATGCAAATCAAGCCTGACTAAATAAAGCCTGCAAATCAAGCCTAGAGTCTGTGTGATTGGCCACAAGGAGTGAGTATACTGGAATTATGGAAAAGTGGGACTACTAGTAAAATCAACTGCAGGGAATAAATTGTGCAAAACCAAAAGTATTTTAGCAGTTAGCACTCCCTTTGGCTTCCCAGATGGCTCAGTGGTAAAGAATCCACCTGGCAATGCAGAAAATGCATGTTTGATCCCTGTGTTCAAAGGGATGATCCCCTGGAGAAGGGCATGGCAACCCACTCCAGTATTCATGCCTGGCAAATATCGTGGACAGAGGAGCCCCGGAGGCTACAGTCCAAGGGGTCGAAAAAAGAGTCAGACACAATTTGGCAGCTAAACAACAATCCCCTTCTTAAGCTCTTAGTATTACACTAAATAATTATTATTAATGTTCTATATTATATAAGCTCAATGAGGGTAATATTTTTAGATGAAAAATAATTGAGTTTAAGTTGATGAATCATAAATACATACACTAGGCTTCAAACAGACATGTAAGCTGCTGCTGCTGCTAAGTCACTTCAGTCGTGTCCGACTCTGTGCGACCCCATAGACGGCAGCCCACCAGGCTGCCCTGTCCCTGGGATTCTCCAGGCAAGAACACTGGAGTGGGTTGCCATTTCCTTCTCCAATGCATGAAAGTAAAAAGTGAAAGTGAAGTCACTCAGTCATGTCTGACTCTTAGCGACCCCATGGACTGCAGCCCACCAGGTTCCTCGGTCCATGGGATTTTCAAAGAGAATTCATAAGCCTCAGAGAAGTTATTTTAATTGGAACTAAAAAGAAGAAAATATTTTATTTATGTATACATTGCTTTCCTTCCTTAAAGAATTGGTGATGTGCTTATATCATAAAAGATACCATCAATTAAAAAATGACTCCATCTTTTCCAACAAGGCTTGGATACAATGTAAAAGAACTGCATGATGTCAAGGCTATTTTTTTGTATTATAAATATTTAAAAGACAAAAATAAAATAAAAGAATAAAAACTAAATAACTTTAATATTAAAATATTTGCTGATCTGGGTTATAGAAGTGACTCTCAGAAGGTAAAACAGGGAACTTATGCCCACAGACTTTCATTAGTTTACTTCAATACATATTAATTGGGCAGCTGCTTAGTATCTAGCACTAATCGGTGCAAGAGCAGATTGAAATACACATACATGGTGTCACAAAGAGTCGGATACAACTGAGTGACTGAACTGAACTGAAATGAGTATGTTGTTGATATTTCTTTTGGATGCTCATTATTTAGTTGTTCTCTTCCTGATTCTAACAGTGTAAGTATAAAATTCAAAACAACGTGTAAAACCTAGAATGCCATTGGTCGTGAATTATTCAGATCTCATTCACAGCAGCACCACAATTTTGCTATAGAAACTGTGGATGGTCAGTGTTTTAGTACTAACTGTGTGTGAACTAGTTCAGTGCATACACTTTGGAATTAACCTGCCTATTTTCGAATTCTTATTCTGCCACCTAAGCGTGGGAGCTTCTTGGCTTTACCAAAGCTTGGGAAAAGAGCCTACCATACTCTAGAAGTGATCAATGAGCATTGTTTCTAAAAGGAATAGCACTAGAATTTATTGAACATATTCTTTGCGTCAGATACTGTTCCAGGTAGTTAGGATCCAAACAATAATGATTACTGCCAACCGATCGTGATTGATTTCTATGTGTCAATAAGCAAAATTCCTTATCTAAACGTTTTGAAGTCATACATGATTCAGAATTAGAACTGTTTAAAATACTAAAACAGCAATACAATGCTTATAGAGTATATGATATAATATCCAGGCGGGTCTAGGGTAACATCTCGTCATCAAATACGTTAACTATTCTGCATTGAAATAGGTGAACTGTTACACTAAGAGAAATAAAGTCTTTAGATTCACATTATTTAAAATCACCATGTAGGTTTTCTACAAATTTAAGAAAGAATAATCAATTTCCTGAATATTTTGGATATCAGAACTTGAGTAAGAGATTGTGTCCCTGTTTAACCTAGGAGGTTGGTATTATTATTATCACTTCCGGTTCAAGGAAACTGAGGCACAGTGAGGTTAAAGAAATTGTCTAAATTTATCCAGGTAGAAGGAAGCAAATAAAACAATCTGAACCAAACCAGATCAGATCAGATCAGTCGCTCAATCGTGTCCGACTCTTTGCGACCCCATGAATTGCAGCACGCCAGGACTCCCTGTCCATCACCAACTCCCAGAGTTCACTGAGACTCACATCCATCGAGTCAGTGATGCCATCCAGCCATCTCATCCTCTGTTGTCCCCTTCTCCTCTTGCCCCCAATCCCTCCCAGCATCAGAGTCTTTTCCAATGAGTCAACTCTTCCCATGAAGTGGCCAAAGTACTGGAGTTTCAGCTTTAGCATCATTCCTTCCAAAGAAATCCCAGGGCTGATCTCCTTCAGAATGGACTGGTTGGATCTCCTTGCAGCCCAAGGGACTCTCAAGAGTCTTCTCCAACACCACAGTTCAAAAGCATCCATTCTTCGGCTCTCAGCCTTCTTCACAGTCCAACTCTCACATCCATACATGACCACAGGAAAAACCATGTCAACGGTAAATAAATTAGACTAAGAAGAGCTCAGGAAACTCAGAGTCCAGTTGGAAGAGACAGACGTGCACTTGATAGGTACAGAGAGGATCGGGAATAGCAGGTGCCAGGGAAGTTCAGGATGCTGTGAAGACAAAGGGAGGTGCACAAGACCTTCAGCAGTGGTGGCCCACACCCTAGAACAAGTAGGGCCACCAAGCTAAACACTTGAGTCTAAAATTTAACTTAAAATCTATGGTTTCTTATGGTATTAGGTTTGCAGAGTTAGAATCTTGACTTCTGAAAGACACTTTGTTTTAAACAAAACCTGGAATTCCACTGCTGAAGAAAGCAGGCCAGAAAACCCAGGCATTTGAGGGCAGCCAAGTTAAATATTGTATCTCTTTTTAAGAAGTTAATACCCCTGGGTCTTCGACCTTTGTTCTTTGCTCCCAAAGGCAACGACATATGATGTTTATCTTGCCAGAAATAGTTAAAAGTCATCTAGGAGCTCTCTGCTGAGTGAGCCAACCCGCTTTGACCTTTTTGACTAGACCAACTCCTGTTACGTTAACCTCTGACTTCATTCCTCTTAATGGCAATATTCCCCGGCACTGTAATTTCCCTCCCACTGTGTTCTCTCAGGCAAATATTTACTACTGAGGTTTCACAATTTATTTTTCAAACAAAGTGGCAGGGACCACCCCATGCCACCACATCCTCATTTCATATTAGAACCCATCATTCCCGAGATATAATTTTACCAGAACAAATGTGCTTTAGGGACTTTTGACATGAGATGAAGGCTTGACTTCCTATCAAAACCAAAGCGGGCCCTTGTCAGTTTCAAGATGGATATAAACAAGAAATGCAAGCCTGTAATTGGTGATGGAAATCAGATAAGACCTTTTAAATACAACCATTGATACAAAAATGTGAACTCGAATTCCCTTTGATTAAGTCACTTAAGAAAATAAAGCCCGGGCGGGTTTAAAAGAAAGATTCTGAACACGCTGGCGAACAAGATCTTGCAGTTTCCAGCCTCTCAAAGACAAGCGGAAGAAAATTAAAATCAGAAGTGAAGGTTTATGAAATGAAACAGAACTCAGAAGAGAGGTCCCCCTCCTTTAAGTTTTCTTAGGTCTCCACAAACGACAGGAGGCTAGAAATGCTTCCTTGGGAATTAGTGATATGTACTTTCTATGCATGGAAATCCATATATCTTATATAGTCAATGTTCATCACTTAACCTCTTTGTGAGCAGTGAGAAATCAGCTCAGCCAGTAATGAACAAATTAACAAACAAACGATCTTCTACCTAACTGCTTGACATTAACTATTCAGTAATATTCTTTATGCAAAAGAGTTACAGCATTTTCTAACCCTGGACATTTTAGAGTCCTCTCCAGAAGAAATGAAATGCAAAAGGATGAAGCTACGGCCTGTCCCATTTTTTGTTCTTTGCTTTAAGTTTCATAACTTAATTCACTTTGCAGAATTCCTTAAAAATTTTTTCCCATTGATGATATGGAAGAAATAATAATTAAATATGATGCATTTTCTTCAGTTAAAAAATGTTCCAGGTTATCTTTTGAGCCAAGGAGAACTTGGTAATGTTCTTTGGGTAGCAGTCTAAATGCTTTTGAAAAGAGGAGGATATAGATGTAAATATAATTATTTCAAATCATTAGAGTTTATCAGTTAATAGATATGCTAGCAAATATAAGAAGGAAACAAATATACCAGATGAAAACATAGCTTAATTCTTTGGATTTTTTTTAGCATTTGAATACTGTCTTCCTATTGTTACCTTATAAAAGCCAAATCCTTTTATCTCATTAGAGATATCTGTCTTAGAACTGGGAATATTCTACAATACATGTGTAACCTTACATATCTGCTTCAGGCTTAATGTGTGTGTGCATACTAAGTCGCTTCAGCTGTGTCTGACTCTTTGCGATCCTATGGATGGTAGCCTGCCAGGCTTCTCTGTCCATGGGATTCTGGAATGGGTTGCCACACCCTCCTCTAGAGCATCTTCCTGACCCAGGGGTTGACACTGCATCTCTTAAGTCTCCTGCCCTGGCAGGTGGGTTTTTTACCACTAAAGCCACCTGGGAAGCCCCTTCAGGCTTTCTAGACAATACAACATAGAAATTTTGTATACTTAAAGAAAGAAGTGAAAGAAGAAAGGAAGAAAGAAAAAAATGACAGCCTATTTTAACAGATGGCAATCTGTTAAATTGAAATTTTGAAACTCCATATTATATTTAGTGCTACTTTAAAAATAATAAATGTTTCATTACCTACCATTCCCTATTTTTAATCCTTACTTGTAGCCTAAATTATTGTATATTTATACTTATTATTAGAAAATAATTATATGTTATGCTTTAATCTCATGTATTATATTTATGGGGTAATTTTCTCTAAGGGTAAAATTGCATTTCATAAAGTAGTGATGTGAGGCCAATTTTTGTGGGGGAAGAAAAGGCATACCACCTCAGGCTGTTCTCTGAATTACATAGAAATGTATTACATGAGCTCATTGTTTTTTACACACAACTGTGAACATTGGTATAAAAGAAACACACAATATATGAATGAAATTAGTTTATCTAATCAAATAATAAAGTACAGTTATATCTTAATATTTACCAAGAAGAGGTAAATATTAAGCTTCCTTCTTTTCCTTCCTTCCTCCCATCTTTCCTTCCACACACTCATTCTCTCTACTTTTCTAACTTCCTCCTTTTTTCTCTTCCTTCATTTCTTTCATTAGAGGCTTTATTAAGCCATGGTGGTGGAGGGGGCGGCTTCCCTAGAGGAGCCTGGCCAGCTATGGTCCATGGGATTGCAAGAGTTATACAGGATTTAGCGACTAAACCACCACCACCATGAAGATAGCAAGGGGCAGTCCTTCGCTAGGATGGTGTTAAAATAAGGCATGGGCGGAAAATGCAGGTGTTATGTTAAAACAATCAAAGAACTTGTGCATATCTCATTTAAACATATGTATGTATTTGTTCAAATGGTAGATAAGACTTTCAATTTTAAAAATTAAACCCCTAACAATTTTTTGAGGAAAGTTTTTTATTTTTTTCATGAAAATCAGCCTTTTTTTCCCCTTCTAAATGACAGCTCTGGCTATGCTCCTGTGCTGTGCTGTGCTTAATCGCCCAGTCATGTCCAACTCTTTGTTACCGCATGGACTGTAGCCTGCCAGGCTCCTTTGTCCATGGGGATTCTTCAGGCAAGAATACTGGAGTGGGTTCCCAAACCCTTCTCCAGCGGATCTTCCCAATCCGGGGATCAAACCCAGGTCTCCCACAGTGCAGGCTGATTCTTTACCATCTGAGCCACCAGGGAAGCTATGCCCCTAATGACCACAGCAAGAACTTTTATCTGGAACATAATCAGTGTCGTGTTCCAACTTACCATACTTATAACTCAGGAAATCTGTTCTGCATAAATAAATAGATAATCTCTAAGAATTCTAATATTTTTTTAAAAAGTCAAGGAAAGCAAGTTACCTTTTAATTATTTTTAAAGGAACTATTTACAATAGGAAGCTAATTTTAGAAAACTCTATTGAATACAACTGTATGCACAACAGAACTCCCTTTGTGTAGATAAAACTAAGATTCCCTTTTCACTCTGTCTCCCCAAATTGTTATTGTATTTGTGCTCAAGGACTGATTGTGGGGAAAACTACATTTTCTACCATAAAAATAAAAGGAAAATACAATAAAATGGTAATTGGTCAATGACGATTAAGGCAACAACGTTCCTGTGCAAGCCTGACACGCATCTTAACTGATCTTTGTACTCTACTCAAGGTAGAGTGCTTTCCATAAAACAAATCCTGCTTGATAAAGTTCTTATTTTGTACTAAGTTCCTTTATCCTCAAGTAGGCAGTCTTATAAGTTATTCAAGCTATTAAAATTACTTTTTGTTCTATAACACTGCTATCAATAAAAGGTCACTGATAATATAGATGAAAGTAGATTGTCTTAAAAACTGAAGAGCAAGATGTTCATTCCAAAGGTTTCCATTTTGAGAATAATAAAATGTATATATGATTAATAAGAAGAACTGTGTCACAATAGAAGGGCCAGCAGGAAGGACTTGCTGGTAAATGCATGTTTAAACTTAGCCGACTCAGATAAAACTAGTCACTTTGGGAAGCATCCAAGGATTTTGCTATTGAGTTTAATCTCACAATGACTTTTCTTACCAGTCCTTCAGAGATTGTTTAGGAATGGATTAGGTCTCTCATAAGACCCTGCTCAGAAGTAAAGAGACCTGATATCACCACCATAGTCACTGCTTTCCTTTTTTTATTTATAAGACATCTCTTTGAATCTTTAAGTTTTACTCTAGTAACTTCTTTATTGACTTTTCCCTTGAGAAAGAACAGAACACATTCATGTTATATGATGGGTAAAAGAGACAAGATTGTAGAACAGGATTCAGGAACTGCTAATCTCAAAACTTCTTTTCAGGCTGCTGGCATTAAGATAGACATTGTAAGTACTCAGAAAATATGGAACTGATTGATTTACCTTCGGGAACTTACCACAGAAGAAATGTGTACTGAATTATAAATCTTCCATTTTTTTTAGAATGACGAAATTAAAAAATAAGTTGGTTTCAGGAAGAAGAGCAGCAGGAATGCATTGCTGTGTCCTCTTGCAGAATTGATCGACTATTATGTGATAACTATGAAACAGATTCCTACTTTAAAAATATTCCTAATAATAGCATTCTCAAATGCTATAACTTTTGCTCTATTTGCTTTTAGTCCAGTCACTCGGTTGTGTCCGATTCTTTGCGACCCCATGGACTGCAGCATGCCAGGCCTCCCTGTCCATCACCAACTCTCCGGGTTTACTCAAACTCTCACATCCATACATGACCACTGGAAAACCATAGCTTTGACTAGATGGAACTTTGTTGGCAAAGTAATGTCTCTGCTTTTTAATATGCTGTCTAGGTTTGTCATAGCTTTTTTCCAAGAAGCAAGTATCTTTTAATTTCATGGCTGCAGTCACCCTCTACAGTGACTTTGGAGACCCTGAAAATAAAATCTCTCACTGTTTCCATTGTTTCTCCATCTATTTCCATGAAGTGATGGGACCAGATGCCATGATCTTAGTTTTCTGAATGTTGAATATTAAGCCAACTTTTTCACTTTCCTCTTTCACTTTCATCAACAGGGTCTTTAGTTCTTTGCTTTCTGCCATAGGGTGGTGTCATCTGGACATCTTATTGATATTTCTCCCAGCAATCTTGATTTCAGCTTGTGCTTCATCCAGTCCAGCGTTTCTCATAATGAACTCTGAATATGTTAAATAAGCAGGGTGACAATATACAGCCTTGAAACACTCTTTTCCCAATTTGGAACCAGTCTGTTCCACGTCTAGTTCTCACTGTTGCTTCTTGACCTGCATACAGATTTCTCAGGGGGAAGGTAAGGTGCTGGTGTTCCCATCTCTTTAAGAATTTTCCACTGTCTGTTGTGATCCACACAGTCAAATGATTTGGCATAGTCAATAAAGCAGAAGTAGATTTTGGGGGGAACTCTCTTACTTTTTCAATGATCCAAAGGATGTTGGTAATTTGATCTCTTGTTCCTCTGCCTTTTATAATCCAGCTTGAACATCTGGAAGTTCACAGTTCATGTACTGTTGAAGCTTGGCTTGGAGAATTTTGAGCATTACCTTGCTAGCGTGTGAGATGAGTGCAATTGTCGGGTAGTGTGAACATTCTTTGGCATCACCTTTTTTTGGGATTGGAATGAAAGCTTAACTTTTCCAGTCCTGTGACCACTGTTGAGTTTTCCAAATTTGCTGACATATTGAGTGCAGCACTTCCACAGCATCAACTTTAGGACTTGAAATATCTCAGTTGGAATTCCATCACTTCCACTAGCTTTGTTCATAGTTATGCTTCTTGAGGCCCAGTTGACTTTGCATTCCAGAATGTCTGACTCTGAGTGATGATCACCATCATGGTTATCTGGGTCATGAAGATATTTTTTGTATAGTTCTTCTGTGTGTTCTTGCCACCTCTTCTTAATATCTTCTGCTTCTATTAGGTCCATACCATTTCTGTCCTTTATTGTCCCCATCTTTGAATGGAATGTTCCCTTGGTATCTCTAATTTTCTTGAAGAGATCTCTAGTCTTTCCCATTCTGTTGTTTTCCTCTATTTCTTTCCATTGATCACTGAGAAAGGCTTTCTTCTCTCTCCTTGCTATTCTTTGGAACTCTGCATTCAGATGCTTATATCTTTCCTTTTCTCCTTTGCCTTTTGCTTCTCTTATTTTCACAGCTGTTAGTAAGGCCTCTTCAGATAACCAATTCACCTTTTTGCATTTCTTTTTCTTGGGGTTGGTCTTGATCACTGCCTCCTGTACAATGTTACAAACCTCTGTCCATAGTTCTTCATGCACTCTATCTATCAGATCTATTTCTCACTTCCACTGTAGAATCATAAGGGATTTGGTTTAGGGCATACCTGAATGGTCTAGTGGTTTTCCCTACTTTCTTCAATTTAAGCCTGAATTTGGCAATAAAGTGTTCATGATCTGAGCCACAGTCAGCTCCTGGTCTTGTTTTTCCTGACTGTATAGAGCTTTTCCATCTTTGGCTGCAAAGAGTATAATCAATCTGATTTCAGTATTGACCATCTGGTGATGTCCATGTGTGGAATCTTCTCTTGTGTTGTTGGAAGACAGTGTTTGCTCTGACAAGTGCATTCTCTTGGCAAAACTCTGTTAGCCTTTGACCTGCTTCATTTTGTACTCCAAGGCCAAATTTGCCTGTTACAACAGGTATCTCTTGAGTTCCTACTTTTGTATTCCATCTCCCTATAATGAAAAGGACATCTTTTTTGGCTATTAGTTTGAGAAGCTTTTGTAGGTCTTCATAGAACCATTCAACTTCAGCTTCTTCAGCATTACTGATCAGGGCATAGACTTGGATTACTGTGATATCGAATGGCTTGCCTTGGAAATGAACATAGGTCTTTCTGTTGTTTTTGAGATTGAATCCAAGTACTGCATTTCAGACTCTTTTGTTGACTATGATGGCTACTTCATTTCTTCTAAGGGATCCCTGCCCGCAGTAGTAGGTATAATGGTCATCTGTGTTAAATTCACTCATTCCCATCCATTTTAGTTTACTTATTCCTAAAATGCCAATGCTCACTCTTACCATCTCCTGTTTGACCACTTCCAATTTGCCTTGATTCATGGACCTAACATTCCGTGTTCCTATGCAATATTGCTCTTTACAGCATTGGAATTTACTTCCATCACCAGTCCCATCCACAACTGCATATTGTTTTTGCTTTGGCTCGTCTCTTCATTCTTTCTGGAGTTATTTTTTTTATTGATATCCAGTAGCATATTGGGCACCTAATGACCTGGGGAGTTTCTCTTTCAGGGTCCTATCTTTTTGCCTTTTCATGCTGTTCATGGGGTTCTCAAGGCAAGAATACTGAAGTGGTTTGCAATTCCCTTCTCCAGTGGACCACGTTCTGTCAGAACTCTTCACCATTGCCTTTGCTTTATGCCACAATTAAAATACATTTGTTTTTATTTTAGTCCTTTAGGCATTTTCTCGACAAGCATGTGCACTAAGTAAATAATGCAATATATACAAAGGCAAGTTCTGTAGTTGCCTGGATTCAAATCCTAGCTCTTTTGCTTATTAGCTGCAGGTCCTTACTTCATGTTGATAGTATTAATACTATTTCCACAGGAATTAAGTTAGAACTTATGCAAAACACATGACAGAGTAGTAGGCACACAGGAAACACTCAATAATGGTAGCGTTTACTATCAGGATTCAGGTTAACAATGCTGATGAGTGATGGCCTGTCACATATTGCAGCAGGTCTATTGGAAGCTATAAAGGAGAAATTGCAGCCTTTAATTTCAAACAACTCAGAGACATGAAAGTTCTGTTGCAATCATGGACCAACTGATAACACAGTCGCTAAAGAATGAATAACTGTGAAGTGTTTAAGGAAGGTATGTTTTGAGGGCTTTATGTTCACGGTAAACTCTAAGCAAAGGTTAGCTATAAAAGATGTTAAAAGACACTTAATTTATGTTCTAGAATTATAATTCAGTCAGCAGAGAGGAGAATATACTGAATAGGAAAGAAAGAGGAAGTTAGTAGAGTTTTAGAAACCTGTTAGAGCCATCTAAGGGAAAGAGTGAGGATCTGGACACAGAGAAATGTGAAAGAATAAGATAGACAGGAAGTGGACCACTGGGTCGGAAGAAGAATTTACAGATGATTCTTAGATTTTTGGTTATATGATATTGTTCTTCACTGAAACAGAAGCACAGATATAAAGGCAAAATATAAATTTCAGTTTATACTTAAGAGTAGGTGGGTAAAACAGTAATTGCCAATAGGCTGAGAGAGGGAGAGGTTGGAGAAGTAAGAGAAGAGGAAGGGACTGTGATGGAGAAGTCCCAGGCAAGGAGGAGAGGGAGATGTGAACAACAGGAGCAAGTGTGATGGGAACAACACACAAGTTTGTAAGGTAGTTCATCTGTAGAGGAAAGAGAGAGATGTGAAGCCAACTTAGAGTAAAGGATGAAGAGTGGTTGAAGAAATGAGATCTCTGAGGGCACAGCACATTGAGATGAGGTTTGGCAGGGGAGGGAGAGCCGTGGTGGTAGGGGGTCGACTGGGAATAGCCCAGACAAAAAGCAAAAAACAACTTATACATGCTAGGAACTCTCCTACTGATGTAGATACTTTATATAACTTCATCCTCACAGAAATCCATAAAGTGAGTATTATTGTTCCCATTTTATAAGTGAACAAACTGGAACTCAGCAATTAATAACAGCACCAAGTTCAAATAGGTACAAATTCGAACTGAGGGAATAAGAGAAACCTTGGAACATGTGCCTTTGCTCTATTCCTCAAAGATCAGAAAGGATTTTCAGCAAGTGGAGCTGAGCAGAGAGGATATTTCATATGGAAAGAAGACTGTGAGCAAAGCCAGAGGTGGGCAGGGAAAGCTGGGTTCAGTCTGGATGGTTGTGAGGGGTACATACAAGCAGCCTGCAACATGTTGAGAAGCAATGTGAAGGACAATTAATGTCACCCTGAAAGCGTAGGGGGACTTCCCTGGTGGTTCAGTGGTTAAGCCTCTGTGCTTCCACTGCAGGGGCCAGGGGTTCCATCCTTGGTCCAGGAATTAAGATCCCACATGCTACATGGTGCAGCCAAAAAAAGAAAGAAAATCTTTTTGAGTAAAGAAATATCACTAGGGCTGCACTTTAGAAAACAATTTTTAAAACTTCCCTCTGGTGCACAATAATCCTTGAAAAAAGAAACCATGAAAGTGAAAGTCACATCTGACTCTTTGCAACACCATGGATTATATAGTCCATGGAATTCTCCAGGCCAGAATACTGGAATACATAGCCTTTCCCTTCTCCAGGGGATCTTCCCAACCCAAGGATGGAACCCAGGTCTCCCTCATTGTAGGCAGATTCTTTACCAGCTGAGCCACAAGGGAAGCCCAAGAATATTGGAGTGGGTAGCCTATCCCTTCTCCAGTGGATCTTCCCAACCCAGGAATCGAACTGGAGTCTCCAGCATTGCACACAGATTCTTTACCAACTGAGCATATCAAGCTATAATTATAAAATATTGAGAAAAAAATATTAGGCATTAGGTTGAACCATATGAAATGATCATTTTTATAATGCCCCAAACTGTCAGTTATTGATGTCAATTTTATAGGTTCAAAATAATATCTCAAGGTGTAAAATTTCATACTAATTATAATCAGAGAAAATTTCATAGCTTTAAACACTTTTATTTTTAAATAAGAAGAAATTTAAATTGTCTAAGATTAAATGAAAGAAACTAAAAAAGTTAGTAAAAATATACATGAGTGTAAGAATAAAAAGAGCTTCCCAGGTGGCTCAGTGGTAAAGAACCAGCCTGCCAGAAAATCAGGTTTGATCCCTGAGTTGGGAAGATCCCCTGGGGGCACTCCAGTATTCTGTCCAGTATGGACAATACCATGGACAGAGGAGCCAGGTGGTCTACAGTCCATAGACTTGCAAAGAGTCAGACACAACTGAGCAACTGAGCATGCACACATAACAATAAAAACCAAAAATTAATGATTAAAAAAAATTAAAAAGGGATGGTTTGGTAATATAGCGAAGAATTGATTCTCTACTGTGAAACAAATCTCTGCTAAGACCAATAGAGGAAAAAAGAAGGAAATATCAATACAAATACACATAGTGTGGAGGTTAGGAGGATAGTTTCTGAAGTTATCCTGGACAAATTTCATGCTGTCATAGTGATTCAACGACTTGGAGTGAAGTTGTCTCAAAGTGACAAGACCTAATATTACCTTTCATATATTAGTAATTAGAAGAGAAAAATATATGTCAGTTTTCTTGCCAGAAATGGGCAAATGACAGAATCTACCTCCTAGGACTCTTGTGAAGATTAAAAACTGTAAGATGTATACAGTGCTTAGCCTGGTAAACAGTATCATTCAGTTCAGTTCAGTCACTCAGTCGTGTCCAACTCTTTGCGACCTGTGGACTGCAGCACGCTGGGCCTCCCTGTCCGTCACCAACTCTCAGAATTTACTCAAACTCATGTCCATTGAGTCAGTGATGCCATCCAACCAATTCATCCTCTGTCATCCCCTTCTCCTCCTGCTTTTAATCTTTCCCAGCATCAGGGTGTTTTCCAGTGAGTCAGTTCTTCACATCAGGAGGCCAAAGTATTGGAGTCTCAGCCTCAGCATCAGTCCTTCCAATAATACTCAGGACTGATTTCCTTTAGGCTGGACTGGTTGGATCTCCTTGCAGTCCAAGGGACTCTTAAGAGTCTTCTCCAACACCACAGCTCAAAAGCATCAATTCTTCAGTGCTCAGCTTTCTTTATAGTCCAACTCTCACATCCATACATGAGTACTGAAAAATGGAACAGATTGGTTCCAAATAGGAAAAGGAGTACGTCAAGGCTGTATATTGTCACCCTGCTTATTTAACTTATATGCAGAGTACATCATGAGAAACGCTGGGCTGAAAGAAGCACAAGCTGGAATCAAGATTGCTGGGAGAAATATCAATAACCTCAGATATGCAGATGACACCTCCCTTCTGGCAGAAAGTGAAGAGGAACTAAAAAACCTCTTGATGAAAGTGAAAGAGGAGAGTGAAAAAGTTGGCTTAAAACTCAACATTCAGAAAACTAAGATTACAGCATCTTGTCCCATCACTTCATGGGAAATAGATGGGGAAACAGTGGAAACAGTGACAGACTTTATCTTTTGGGGCTCTAAAATCACTGCAGACAGTGAATGCAGCCATGAAATTAAAAGATGCTTACTCCTTGGAAGAAAAGTTATGACCAACCTAGATAGCATATTAAAAAGCAGAAACATTGCTTTGCCGACAAAGGTCCATTTAGTCACAGCTATGGTTTTTCCACGGAGAAGGCAATGGTTTTTCCAAACAGCATCATTACCATCATATTACTAATATTTTTACTATTATGGAGAAGGAAGAGGAGAATATAATCAGAAATAGAAAATTTTAAAAATTATAACTACTTGGACTTCTCTGGCATTCCAGTGGTTAGGACTCTGTGCTTTCAGTGCAAGGGGCACAGGTTCAACCCCTGGTCAGCACACTAAGATCCCACATGCTTCCCAGTGAGGCCAAAAAATAATTTATAAAATTTAAAAAAAATTGAAATTATAACTACCTTCCATGTGTAGCTCTCAACTAGTAGTTTTAAAATCTTAATGAAGTGGATCTTTGTAATAAAATAAAAACAGCTGAAATAATATAAAATGAATATATTAGCTCTTATGGAAGAAAATTTTAGATCAATGATTTTCAAAGTATTTATTAGGTGGTGCTAGTGGTAAAGAATCTACCTGCCAATGCAAGTGACTCAGGGGATGAGGGTTTGATCCCTGGGTGGTGGAAAATCCCCTGAAAAAGGAAACAGTAACTCACTCTAGTATTCTTGCCTGGAAAATTCCATGGACAGAGGAGTCTGGCAGGCTACAGTCCATGGAGTCTCAAAGAGTCAGACGTGACTGAGCACAGACAAACACATTGCTAAACCAAAATAGTTTCATCAGAAAATTCATTGAAATCTTCAAGAAGGAAACACTAATAAAACAAACACTGTTCTATTGATAGTTCAGTTATTTCAGAATGCAAATAAAGAATAAAAGTTTTCCCAGATAATTTTTAAAATTTAACATAACTCTGGTCCCAAATCTGAAATGAAATTGTCCTAAAATGAAAACTATGAACCAATTACATTTATAATAAATATAAAATTCCTAAATTAATGCATAATATGAATACTAAAGTGATTTATTCTAGAATTTCAAATGTGTATCAACATAAATCACAGGTAAAAGGACAAAACTGAGATCATGGCATCCAGTTCCATCACTTGATGGCAAATAGATAGGGGGAAAAGTGGAAACAGTGACAGATTTTACTTACTTGGGCTCCAAATCACTGTGGACTGTGACTGCAGATGTAAAATTAAAAGATGTTTGCTCCTTGGAAGAAAAGATATGACAAACCTAGACAGCATTTTAAAAAGCAAAGACATCATTTTGCCAACAAAAATCTGTCTAGTCAAAGCTATGTTTTTTCCAGTAGTCATGTGTGGATGTGAGAGTTAGAACCATAAAGAAGGCTGAGAGTCAAATAATTGATACTTTTGAGCTGTGGTGCTGGAAAAGACTGTTGAGAGTCCATTTGCAGCAAGGAGATCAAACTAGTCAATCCTAAAGGAAATCAACCCTGAATAGTTATTGGAAAGACTGATACAGAAGCTGAAGCTCCAATCCTTTGACCACCTGATGCGAACAGCTGACTCATTGGGAAAGATCCTGATGCTGGGAAAAATTGAAGGCAAAGGAGAAGAGAGTGGCAGAGGATGAGATGGTTAGGTAGCATTACCACCTTAATGAACATGAATTCGAGCAAACTCTGGGAAATAGTGAAGACAGGGAAGCTTGCTGTGCCGCAATTCATGAGATCGCAGAGTCAGATATGACTTAGCAATAGCACAACAAAAAGAGAAAAAAATAAAGCACTTTTGTGGCTAGATTAACAAAGGAACACCAGATTGTTGAATAGTTTTTTCCCCTTTCCACTTTTCCATAATTATAAAAATATTATAAATAAAAACATTTGGCTGTATGGAAGTATTTATGTCTTTTCCCCCAATGCATTCTAACGCCATCTTCTTTCTCACACTTTTGGTTTTCTTTTTTCTGGAACTCTTTATTAGTGCCTCATGTCTTAAATTTTTTCTGTTCAGTTAGGATTAAAAGCAGAAGCGTATTCAAGAAGGATGGCCCTTCTCTACAAAGGTTGCATGTGTGCTCTGTCACTTCAATCATGTCCAACTCTTTGTAACCCTATGGACTGTAGCCCATCAGGTTCCTCTGTCATGGGATTCTCCAGGCAAGAATACTGGAGTGGGTTTCCATGCCCTCGTTCAGGGGATCTTCCCGATATAGGGATCGAATCCACATCTTCTGGCATCTAATGCACTGAAGGCAGATTACCCACTGAGCCCCTGGGGAAGCCCTACAAAGGCTAGGGGGGATCAAAGCAAGCCACTTCTGGCCCAATGTTTTCTTTACTTCATATTTCTGCAGTAAGTGACAAGTGAAAGCAAAAACATTAAAGGTAAACATGAAAATGAAAGAGGTATATGGGAGGACCTGTGTCTCAGTTATGGTCCCTATAGAATACAAATGGCACGTTCACACTGGGTAATTTGAGGATACTTTAAGAAAAGATTTACACAGGATGCAAACAATTTACAATTGCATGAGCAAATTCAATGAAATGAACAAAGAGTTTAGAACTCTTGGGTAGTAAGAAACCCCTGAATTTGAAGGGGTAAGGAAAGGGAGTTGGATAATGTACTGTGTTGAATAGTACACCCTCAAAATTCATTTCCACTTGAAACCTGTAAATGTGACTTTATTCAGAAAAGGTGTTTTTGAAGGCATAATCAAGTTAAGATGAGGTCATATTGGATTGGGATGAGCTCTATCCAGTAACTGCTGTTTCTGTAAGAAGAGAGTAATTTTGGACACAGACACCTAAGGCAGAAGGCAAGGTAAAGACAGAGGCTGAGATTGGAATGACGCATCCATAAACCAAGGAATACTGGCAACCATTAGAAGCTAGAAGAAGCAAAGAAGAATTCTACCCAGAATCTCAGGGCAGTGTAGCTCAGTTTGATTTTAGACTTCTTGCCTTGATTTTAGACTTCTAGCCTCCAGAATTTCAAGAGAATAGATTTCTATCGTTAAGTCACCTGGTTTGTGGTGCCTTTTAATGGCTGGCTGTTCTAGCAAACTAATATAGATGCCAAAAACAGAAGGCAAACAGAACCTGTCCAACATGTGAAGGAGTGATGACAGTAATAAATAAGCAATATTGGCCTGGAGCATTCCTCAGTAATCACTGAGTTATCAGTCTGTCTTCTCTTCACTGCCTCTTGGAAATGCTGACCATTCAACCCAGGAGCTCCAGCTTCCTGCAATATTCCTGACCAATCCCCAGGTTGGGCTGGGACAAAGGGATAGTAAAACAGTCTGGAGGATCTTCATACATCTTTAAGGAAAGAAAAGAAGTGCCCCAGAATGCAGATGGTATACTAGTGCTGATAAAACAAACAAGCAGGAAAGAAAACAAACAAACAAAACATGCTGTTCCATGAGTGAAGGAAGAATGAAATGTCACTCTCCAATGAGAGAACTGTATTTGAAATACAAAGAAAATAGGAAACTAAATCATGGGTCACAGAGCCTAAAACAGAGAGGGTGCCCAGCAAATCTGTGTTCGGTACATCTGACGGCTTGGACAAATGAGTGAAGGGCTGACATCAATTTAAGGTCTACTCCACTCTTCCAATCTTGAACACCAATTCTGATATAAAATTCTGAGTGCAAAATTCACAGAATCTTATTTCCCTAATGAAAGAGAGACTTCTGATCATGCTTGGTTAGGAATTTTATCTCGAGCTAAAATGAACTAGAATTTTTATTTTAATCCAGAGCCTAAATATCACAGAATAAATTCTTTTATTCATTCAGGTTATTTAGCTTTTAAACTGATTTGACTGTTTTAAATTATTTTACTTCAGAGTTTTTAATATTTTACTTTAAAAATGTGTCATAAGTTCTTAGGGCAAATGAATCTTTACTTTTCAGAAATGGATTAAAATGAATAGAACTGCATCACTTCCACTTAGGGTTTGATTTAGCAAGTCCAATGAAATGCTGAGGACTCCAGAATTGATGCATGACTCCTGACTTCAGCTGTCTTTTGAGACCACTCAGAGGAACAGAAAAAGGTTATTCTTGGAAAATACATTATTCTGAAGAGCATCTTGGCAGTAGGTCCTTCATGTCACCTGGCTCTGTAATTCCCACCATGCCCTACACATGCCTTGGCACCTAGTAGATGCCTGGTGAATGTGTGTTGAGTTTAATCAAACTAATTTAATGCATGAATCTTCAGAAGAAGCTGCCTTCCTTTTACCACTGCCTCTGCTTTCAGCCTTTAAACTCAAAACTTAAAGGGCAAAACATATAAATATATGCAAAGCTACTTGTGTTTTCATTTGACTAAAGGTATTTATATCATAAGGCATTTAGAGTCATCTGCAATGCTTTGTGAGACATTTAACTAGTATTGCCTTGGTTTCTCGCTAATTAAAAATCAAGTTATTAGAGTATAAATCTACTGGCAGCATATTCAGGCAAGCATAACACAGACTCAGTATAAAATATAGGGAGGGGTCAGTGTTAAGTTTTATGACTTTGACACACAGAAAATGACTTTCTCATTAAGAAAACATCTTGTCTCAAAGTGTGGTGGCTTGCTTAAGGGTCTCAGACCCCATATACTAATTACCCTGATAGCATTCTCTCTTCTGTGCAAAAATATTTTTCACATTTCTAAACATCAATGAAGCTAAGCTAGAGGGAAAAAAATAGAACTTTAGCAATACCACTGTGTAAGAATTGTGTGTTTGGGCTGTATGCAAAAAACAGATGAAAGTTAATAAAGACTCCCATACTGATAACCAAAAGGATGAAGGTGACCCTTTTAACTGGGGTGAAGTACATCTACCTTGGCCTGATGTGTGAGCTGTGATGTGGTTTATCAATTATGGGGGTAAAAAGTTGAATGAGACTCCCTACTGATGACAAGCTCACAGCCAAGGTATATTCATCAATAGAATGTGATTGGCCCATTATCTGAGACTGGCTCAGGAAAGCAAAACAGGGAAGTACCCATCTTACCTTGGTGAGAAGGTAACACAGTGTATTGAAAGATAGGTTAGACATTACAACATAGAGGATGAGGGTCAAAAATTTTAGGCAGAATAAACACTTGAGTTTTGAGGCATGGCAAAGGGAGAAAGTACAGCCTGTACAGAAAAGAAGTGGGTATCTCATTATGGCTGCAGCTGCAGGTGCCTTGTGGGGGAGTGATGGGAAAGAAAGCTGGATTGGAAGGATGAATACAGGTGATGTCATATGTATAATATAAAGTGTGGATTTTATACTGAGAAGAATAGGAAATGGTTGAAATATATTAGCTAAGCTAAAACACAACCAGACTCAAATTTTAGAAAAATTGTTCTACTTGTGAAATATACTCCTCCATTTTTGCCCATCTCAATAAATGGTAAAGTAAGCTATCTAGATGTTCAAGCCCCTGACCTAAGTGTCATTCTTTATTTTTCATTTTTTCTTGCTCAAAGGAACCAAAAATAAGAAAATCCTAAATGTATTTTCTTCATTTTGTTTCCCATCACCATAGTATAAACCACTATCTTCCCTTACCTGGATTATTTTAATAGTCTCATAACTCATCCTTTTGGTTCATGTTTTGCCTGTATGAATCCAATCTCCTCAGGACAAGAATGAGCTTATTAAAATTAAATCATATGATACTGCTTTTTTGCTTAAAACTCTCCAGGATCTATCTATTGCTCCTAGAATAAAGCCCAGACTCCTTTCAATTGCCTACAAAGTTACATGAACTGCTGTCGGCCCACCTCTCCGTCTCAGCTCATATAAGCCTTTCAACTTTGCTATTCTCTGTCCATACTGGTGTGTTCTCTGTTCCAGCTTCATGCCCCTACTTCTGTTTGGTCATGTCTGACTCTTTGTGACCCTATGAACTATAGCCCAGTTACAAACTCAAAATGCATTTTCTAAAAGACATATTGTCACCTTATAGTCACTAGTCAATGTCACATCACTATTTTATTTCCTCTGTAATACTTAAACCACCTGAAATGATCCTGTTTTTTTTTCTTGGTTAGTTTCTGTCTCAGCATCAGAATAAAAGCCCCATGAGAGCAGAGATCTAGAAAGTATTCTCAGTACCTAGGAAGCACTGGGTACATAGTTGTTAATAAATGCATATTAATTAAATCTTAAAAAGTAGATTAGGCAAAAATTGATTTGAAGAGTCTTGAAACAATCTAGGTAAAAGATATGATGGTCTGAACTTGGACAGTAGGACTAAAGATAGAAAGAAGTGGATTAGAAAGATATTTTAGGATGGAATTGATAAAATTGGGTAACCAGTTCGACATGGAAAAGGGAGAAGAGTAAGAGAGACCCGTTCAGCACAGAATGAACCAGACAGAAAATGTCCTTTGGGCTCTACCAGTTTAAAGATTTGGAGCATTTCTTTTTCTAAATAAAAGGATAAACAGCATGTGCTGTTGAATGAATGAATGAATCATTCCAACAAAAGAGTTATTGAATTATTCATGTTACCTAGGAGAACTTACAAAATACGTTTTAAAATTGCACTGAATGCCAGCTCTATGTTGGGCATTATAGGGCAGAAGTAAAAGATGCTGTATCTGCCTTTTTACAGTGAGGAGATAAAACTAAAGTTCTTAAAACAATTAGAAAGCAATCCAAGATATAATAGATCATCAAATTTGATTCACCAGGGCTTCAGGAATCATATATCAGGTATAACATCTTAACTAGATGGCCTTCTAGGACAGAAGTGATTCTGATTTCACTCAAGTCCTTTATTCTGGTCAAGAAGCTATCTTTCTCAGCTCCCCAAAATATCAGCATTTGAGACTTAAATTAATAACATTCAGTGAAGGAGGAGCATGATTTTTTCAAACAGTAAGTAAATTTAATATTTATAGAAAAGTATACAGAATGGCCCAGACTGCTCTAAGACTATTGATAACCTAGGCCTGGTTTTGAGTAAGATGCATCAAGAAAAGAACAGATTGAAATCGCTTCAAGAGGCATTGCTTTATAGAGGCCATTTCTTCTTGTCTGTGATCTTACTTGGTTTCTCCTAGTTACACTAGAATCTCTCCTAGGATAGCTGTGGTGGTATCTTCACTTCTTGAGAGATGTTTTATAGTTCAACACAGATCTTTCTTGACCAGGATTTGCTAGTTGATAAACTAAAAATGTAGGTCATCAGCTCTAAAGGGAGTGCGTGAAGAAATTTTGTTTGCTGTCTTCATTTGTCAAAATCAAAATTCCTCGAAGTGGAATGATATAGACAACAGGACTTCTGAAGATCCCTCTGAAGTTGATGAATCTGAATGTAAAACAGGTTATTCTGCATTATTTCATAGCCTGTGTTAGTAAAACTGGCTTCCTTGAAAACTCTCTGGATTCTTTACCAATCACACAGCAGCTTGAAGGCCATCACAGCTGTATAGTTAGACTGTGTGACTTTGGCATCATTTTCACGTGTTACTTCATTTTTTTTTTCCTCCTAGCAACACTGGAAGGTGGATCTCTACGAGTAATAGACATTTTTGTTTTTTAAACAGGTAAGACTGTTGGGGACATTTTCTGGCTCCTAGAGAGTCGTGGTAAAGCTTGGGTTAGATCCTTGTCCCGGGTCTAGTAGTTCCTCACTTCTCTGCTAAATATTATGGGCACTATATGTACATAGTGGTTTGTGGGCATTGGCAGCTTAGATTTGAAGGATACACAGCCACACTCAAACCTTGCTGCTTTTCTATTACAAAATTTGAAACCATAAAAGCACTGCATAGCTTTCAACTGACAGTCAGTATTATGAACCCTTACTGTACTGATAAAAATTTATATTTATTCTGTGCACTTGGCAGTGTCAGCCATGAACACTTCTGTTACAGAGCCGTGCCAAAGCACATAAAGTTTAAGGCTTGACCAAGCACTAAAGCAGAAGCTTTCACCCTTGAGAGTACTGAATAGGAGAATTAAATAAACACTTTCATGCTGTTTCAAAGGCATCTCTCACTCTGCTAATTAAGATCAAATTGAAGTAATAAACAATTGCACTAGTGTATCTCCATTAACTGGTAAGTGCATTTTAGACTCAATTTTGGGTGAGTTTCACAGGTCTTAGTGACAAGATTCTGTAAGAAATGGATACCATTAAAAGTCTAATATATAATTGATATTCAAAAGAATCGCACACTTTAAAAGCAGAGAATAAAGTATTCCACAAGTCTACAACTTATACTATGCCAAATCTTTCACATGTGGTATCTCTTTTAACCCTTAAAACAACCCAGTGAGGTTGATATTAGTATCAACCTGTTTATTACCAGTATATTACCTGTTTATTAATAGATGAGAAAACTGAATTTTAAGATATTCAGTAATTTGTTGAGAGTTGAACAAATATTTCTCCAACTTTTATTCCTTAACCCCTACATCAGTGATTTCTTCTACTGCCTGAGAAAACCCCTACAGCTACAATTTGCTGTAAGATACCAAAGGATATCCTAGGAGTCACATGGAAACATTTTGACTTCCAGGACAAGGGAACAGGGCTTTCAAACAAATGAGAAATCCAGAATTTGGAAGAATAAAGGTAGCAATAGCAAGTAATCAAAGGCAATAAAGTCAGTATTTAGCAAAAGTAGAAGCCTTAGTGAGCAACCAATGAGGTTGAGGAAAAGAACTGTGAGATACAGAGGAGCAAACCGAATACTCAGTGGGAAGATTCTACTCAAGTGTATGTGAATATTGCTCCTCCTGCACTGCATCTGTGGTTCTCAAACCCTCTGATGTCAGCCTCCTCTTTCACAATAAACATTTCGTGAAATCCCTTCACCAGTCTAAAATGGAGTTCAGAGATGATAGGAGAACTCTGGGCTTCCCAGGCAGTGCTAGTGGTAAAGACACTTCTTCCCAACACAGGAGATGTAAGAGACAAGAGTTCAATCCCTGGGTCAGGAAGATCCCCCGGAGAAGGAAATGGCAACCCACTCCAGTGTTCTGTCCTGGAGAATTCCATGAACGAGGAGCCTGGTGGGCTACAGAATGTAGGATCATACAGAGTCGGACATGACTGAAGGCATTTAGCGAGCATGAGAACTTTAAATGAAAAAACAGGATAATGTCCTGTTGTAATAAAAGAAATAACATATATAACTAAATGATCTACTTCAATATGTAAATATCTGGGGATACCTACTCTAGAAGACAAATATATTTGTCTGTATTTCCAAACTTCCCCTGAGGGTACTAATCCATAGGTTAGATGGATATAGCCACATCAGCAAAGGTTTTCTCATTAGATTTTGTTCTGAGATAAAATGGGGAGGAATGGTATATAGGACTTTCTGCCCTGACTCTTTATTTCCAAGGAAGTCAAAGATATAGGAGTAGAATTGAGGTGGACATCAGTGGAATTGTTTCAAAGATGAATTTCTTCAATGTGAAAAGACACATTCAAGGTTAGAGGGGTCAGAGGGACTAGAGGGAGAGGGGTAATTTGACACAAAAGTGTCCCACACGTAATCTTCAGGCAAACTTGGAGACATTTCTCAGAAGGCTGGAGACAGCAATTTCCATGGGGTCCCTTGGCCCTTTCCAGATTCCTTCCTGCCCAGAAGCAGAGTATCTGGATTCCATAGGACATTTCGCATCCACGTGGTATAAAGCGGGTGTCTCTCCCTGGGAGTACTCTCTGAATTGATGTATACCATGTTTTCCTTCACTATAAAAAGCAGATGTGATTGATCCACCTTAAGCCAAGCAGAGTAAAGAGGGTGTACTACCCCCTCTACCCCTGCACAGGCTTTCAATAATACACTAAAGCACAGGATTTTGTGACTCTTAAATCATCTTCTCTTTGCCTGCCCAGATATATATCTAATTGAGGCCTGTCAAATTCTTTCTCAAAGCTGGCGCTGTGTCAAGGACCTCCTGGCAATGGTCTCAGAGGGGTGAAGTGTACAATGGGAGGAAGTATTTCTTTTTATGGGTTCTAAATTTACTAGCCTTTAGCTCCATCGAATTAAATTATGGCACAGGGTGAACATTATAGCTATACCTGACATTTATAAACTACATTCTGTCCATTAATCCTGCAATTCTATGCAAACTGATTAACAAAATTAAATGTACTCCCATGTGCTCCCTTAGGCTCTCCAATGACTCTCCAGATGCTTGTAGGTCTTCTGCAGTTTGAGTGATGCAGACTTTGCCTCTGGTATCTCCATTTCCAATCTCAACATTTCTAATCTTGTTCTGTTCCCACAAGAACAGGTCTTGTTTAGAGTAGCAGTTTTCTACAAGCTTCTAGCCCTTTCTCTGACTTGGGCAGAAAGGAGGATTAGACACTGAATGGCATGGTGGCAAGAGATCCTGTGGGTTCCAGCAATTCTACTTTACCTGCATGTACTCTTTTCCCTCCCACCTTCCCTCCCACCTTCCCTCCCTCCCTCTCTACTTTCTTTCCTTCCCTTGCCCTCCCTTATGGCCTTCTTTTTTGCTCTTTTCACTTTCTATTTCTTGGTTTCTTACTCTTCTTTTGACTCACTAGGAACTGATCCTTAGTGTGAAGCTTCCCATTTCTCTTTTTGTTATTTCTGGGAGATGAGTGAAAAAAGTCAGCTGTGGGTATATAGGTATATACCTTGACTCTTTCTAACCTTCCTGGGCAAGAATAACAAGTCTCTGAAGTGAAGACTGAGGCCTGGGCCCTGGGTGACTTTTTCAATTCATCCCACGTTATGGTGAGTCTAAAAGGCAGCATGGTATAGAGAAAAGACCCAAGGGAATGGTAATGGAAGGACTAGGGTTTGTATCTAGGCTCTGAAACCTACTCCCTGTGTAGTCTTGGGTGAATTGCTTACACACTTTGAGATTCAATTTTATCAGCTGTAAAATTAAACATTTGTGTAACATGGCTTCTAATGTCCCTTTAGCAAATTGCCAAAGTTCTATGTTATCTCACCTTTTCTCATATTGGATGAATTTTATGAAGTATACTTCTCCCACATCAACCTAGTTTGGCTCCACTTTGAATACAATCTAAAGCCTAACAATTTACATTGTCCCCAAACCAAGGGGGAACTGAAGGTCTTTTCTCACTTATTCATCCATCTATACATAACTAGACAAGCTCTGAAGTCCCCCTTGGGCTGTGTAAGTAGTTGTTGAGAATATGGACCAGGTTAGAGGAGCCAAGATGAGGCATCAACTACCCCATGATATTAAATTTAAAAATCATGGTACACTTTGGCTTCTTTTCCAGCTTAGGTGGGGTATAATTGATATGGAGTATTGTGAGTTTAAGATGTACATTTTGTTAATTTGATACACATATATATTAAAAAATGATTACCACCATAAGCATTTGTCAGTGTGGTGTGTGTTTGTGTGTGTGTGTTAGTTGCTCAGTCATGTCTGACTCTTTGCGACCCTGTGTACTCTAGCTTGCCAGGCTCTCCTGGCCCTGAATTCTCCAGGCAAGAAAACTGAAATCAATAGTCATTCCCTTCGCCAGGGCATCTTCTCAACCCAGGGATCGAACTCAGGTCTCCTGCATTGCAGACAGAGTCTTTATCATCTGAGCCACCAGGGAAGCCCAGTTCAGTTCAAAAAGATAAGGAAGCCCAGTTAACATTTATATCACATCATATAGCTACCATCTCTTTTTGATGGTGAGAATACTTAAGATCTACTGTCTTAGCAACTTTCAAGAATGTAACACAGTATTATCAATTCTAATCACTGTGCTGTGCATTAGATTCCCCAGAACTTATTCATCCTATAGCTGGAAATTTGTACTCTGACCAACAATTACCCTTTCCCCTCCAACTTCCATTCCCTGGTCACCACCATTCCAGGCTCTTACATCTATTAGTTTAGCTTTTTTTTTTTTTTTTTAGGTTTCACATATAAGTGATGCCATATAATATTTACCTTTCTCTGGCTTGTTTCACTTAGCATGACATTGTCAAGGTCAATCCACTTTGCCACAAATGGCAGGATGTCCTTTCTTATGGCTGAATAACTTTTACTGTATATTGCATCTTCTTTATTCATTCATCTGTCGAGAATATGTTCACAATATATTGTGAATAATAATATATTCCAATATGCTATAACGGACAAGCAAGTATAGATACCTCTTTGATATCCTGTTTTCATTTCTCTTGGACATATACTCAGAAATGAGATTCCTATATGATGTGGCAGTTCTTTTTTTTCCTAGAGGAAACTCCACATTGTTTTCTTAGATAGTGGCTGCACCAATTTAAATTCCCACCAAGAGTGCAAAAGATTTCCCTTTTCTCCACCTCCTTGCCAACACTTGTTATCTCTTATCTTTTTGATGATCCTACCAGGTATAAGGTGATACTTAATTATGGCTTTGATTTGCATTTCTCCAATGTTTGGTGACGCTGAGTACCTTTACATGTACCTGATGGCCATTTTTATGTCTTCTTTGGGAAAATGTCTCCTCAGTTTCTCTGGACTTCCCTAGTAGTCCAATGGTCATGATTCCACACTCTGAGTGCAGGAGGCCCAAGTTCGATCCCTGGTCAGAGAACTAGGTCCCACAGGCCACAACTGAGTTCACAGGCCACAACTAAAGACCTCACATGCTGCAAAGAAGATCAAAGATCCTGTGTACTGGAGCTAAGACCCGGCTCAGCCAAATAAATAAATAAATGCCTGGGTCATATGGTAGCTCTATTTTTAGTTTTTTTTTAAGGAATCTTCATAATATTCTCTATAGTGGCTGTACCAATTTATATTCCCACCAACAGTGCACAAGGGTTCCATATTCTCCACACCCTATCCCTCTCAAGAGAGAGGGTATATATGTATACATATAGCTGATTCTTTTTGTTGCACAATAGAAAGTAACACAATAGTGTAAAGCAATTATACTTCAAAAAAATTGTTCACTAAAAATAAGATAAAGTAAGGGAGAAAATAAAAAAAAAAGTAAGTTAATAAAAAACCAATTAATTTTTATTGTTGTTTTGCTACAGAGTTGTATGAGTTCTTTCTCTATTTTGGATATTAATCTGCTATCAGATATTAACCCATTTTCAGAGAAGAATGCTTGTTTTAAGAGCCAACACAGGGCAACCAATAAGGTATCATGTTATTTGAAGGCTATCTAGGCAGAAAGCCAGTGAACAGTAACCTTTAGATGCTTTGGATACCTTTAGATACGCATAAGGGGAAAGGTGCTTTGTTTACTCATCCACGGACTCCGCTGGTCCCTGACACAATCATACAGACTAAAGGATGAGTGTAACATACAAGGCATCACACTCCAGGCGCAAACGTCAGCAAGGAAAACACTAACTGACGAGCGGCATTGCCCCGCTGACCAGTGAAAGCACAGGGCATCATGACAGGAGTCCCCATTCCATTTCTGCTGTCATGAAATCAGAGACAAACACATACAGACTTAGACTTTAGGAGGGAAACAGGAGAGAGGGTTATCTGAGAGATTGCACCTGCATATATGAAAGACTGATCTCTAAATAGACAATTAAAACCATAGAATTGACTAGATTTTAATCCATATTTGATTTTTTTTAATCCTGCTAACCAATGTATGGGAGTTTCATATGGGGGTGGTAGTAATTGGCAGAAAACAACTAGATTAAATTTAGACAAAATTAAAAGCTCTCTCCTTATTCTAAATATCCAAATTGTAGAGTGAGTTAAATTTTGTGACTCCATTAAAAAATAAATGGGGAAAGGAAAAATAATCCTAGTACACTGATCTCATGAAACAGTCTTGGATGTCAGAAAAAATGAGAAGGAAGACAGAACTTTGGTGGGTGGAAATGTGCAAATACACCATTAATTTTAGTGTAGGCTGAGTCTTAAAATCTAGAATAACAGCAATTATTATTTAAATTGATTCATTCATTTAGTTAATGTAGGTTTTAATGGCTACCATGTGCCAGGCTCTATGTTAGGCCCTCGGGATGCAATAATGAGCAAAAAGCCATGGTCCCTGCCTTCATGGAAATTAAAGTTTTGTGGGAGACGCAGATATTATCCAATGGTCACACAAATGAATGTAAAATTACAACAGTGATAAACTGCTTTGAAGGACAGAAGCAGTGAGCTATGAGAATGCATGGTGGAAGAATTGTTTAGGGAGGGGAGTCAACTCTAAGAGATACAGGGCTAAAAGCCAAAGGAGAGCCTTTAAGACAAAGGAGCAAGATGGCCAGGGCAGAAGAAGCATTTTGTGTAAAGGGCATGGCCAAGGCAGAGGAAGAAGAGATGTTGAGGAATGAGTCCAGGAGAGAGGAGGCACTGTACTCAAGGGGTCCGCAGCTGGAGAACATCCACAGAGGAGAGGTGAAAAGGAGGTGAGAGGGAGGTGGGCCAGGACAGACCAAGCCAGGTGGACCCTTTAAAGGAAACTGATTTTATCCAGTTTGAACTGCGACCCTATGGACTGCCATCTGCCAGGCTCCTCTGTCCATGGGGATTCTCTAGGCAAGAATACTGGAGTGAGTTGCCATGCCTTCCTCCAGGGGATTTTCCTGACCCAGGGATCAAATCCAGGTCTCCCGCATTGCAGGTGGATTCTTTACTGTCTGAGCCACCAGGGAAGCCCGGTTTTATCCTAAGAAGAGTGTCAAGCCGCTGAGGTGTTTTAAAGGAGTGTATGTGGATCTTAAAAAGATAAAAATATTCTTTCTACTTTTAAAACTAACTTCACCTACATGTTTTGCTTTAAGGTGGGAGGCAAAATTTTGGATTATGTCTAAGAGTTTTACGCTTACTACTATCAATTATTCAAAATGCTGGGTGTCATCCAGCAACCCAAAGAAAGGAAAGAATTTGCAGATTTTCTGAGAATGTACTTAAATATTGACTGGTCTGTACCTCACATCATGTGATAATTTCTTTCAACATTACAACAGTCATGCTCATTTTCTTTCAATTGATTGATTGGTCTGTTTAGTATTGGGCTTGACTAGGAGATTAGATACCCCTTCTAGAGGATTTTGTAGGTTTACTGAATATGTTATTGGTATTTATTTGAGTATATATTGAATAATACTCTGAAGGGAAAAAAAAAAACCTTTTTTGAAAAGTAGGAAAAGAATTTACCATTGGGTATATCTGTCACTGAGAAAGATTAAAGGCAAAAGGAAAAAAGAGTGGCAGAGGGATGAGATAGTTAGATAGCCATCACTGACTCAAGAGACATAAATTTGAGCAAACTCCAGGAGACTGTGGAGAACAGAGGAGCCTGGTGTGCTACAGGTGTGCTATGTGTCTATGTATGTGGGGAGTGTTAGATTAAGAAGGAGACAGAACTCTTTGAGAAATAGTACCATCTCTTTTCCAGTAATCTGAACCACATAGGAAAACTTCAATTGCATTTAGAAGACTTCTGCAAGCTAACAATATATTACTAAATATAATATTGCTAAATCTCTTTTAATTATAATAATTTGGGGAACAAGTAACTAAACCTTAAGGACAATTTCAGTTCTACCATACTGTGTGTGTGTGAGAGAGATATCTTTATTGCTTTATCTGGTTATAAAGGAAATGCATATTTATACATGCACATATAAATTTATGAATGCCCACATCACATAAGCAAAACAAAAAGTCAAAAGCAACGTCTCCCTCCATGGTGAGGTCAGGTTGGGGATAGAGGTGGAGAATGGACCAGAGATGCTTGCTGTTCATACTAGTTGATAATCAACAAATGGTGTCTTTACATTTTTTTAAAATTTTATTTTATTTTTAAACTTTACAAATTGTATTAGTTTTGCCAAATATCTAAATGAATCCGCCACAGGTATACATGTGTTCCCCATCCTGAACCCTCCTCCCTCCTCCGTCCCCATACCATCCCTCTGGGTCGTCCCAGTGCACTACCTTTTTGGACATAGATTCATTAAAATGGTGACATCAAAACAGCCAAATCTAAGTTGCTTGTCAGAAATCTTCCTTGGAATTGTTACTGTTTAGTCACTAATTTTTGCCTGACTCTTTGCGACCCCATGACCTGCAGCACACCAGGCTCCCCTGTCCTCCATTATCTCCCAGATTTTTCTCAAATTCATGTCTATTGAATTGTGATGCTATTTCATCATCTCATCCTCTGCCTCTCCCTTCTTTGCCTCAGTCTTTCCCAGCATCAGGGTCTTTTTCATCAGGGTCTCTTCCTTGGAGATAATGTGATGAGCATCTGTTGTTGTTCAGTCACTCCTGACTCTTTGCAACCTCATGGACTGTAGCACACCAGGCTCCTCTGTTCCCCAGTCTCCTGGAGTTTGCTCAAATTTATGTCTATTGAGTCAGTGATGGCTATCTAACTATCTCATCCCTCTGCCGCTCTTTTTTCCATTTGCTTTTAATCTTTCTCAGTGACAGATATACCCAATGGTAAATTCTTTTCCTACTTTTCAAAAAAGGTTTTTTTCCCTTCAATTGTTTTCTTACTGCTATTTTGAAATATTGCCTTTTTATATACTGTCCTGTATTTTGCAAAATAGGAGACTCATGAGTCTAAAGCCAGTCTGCTATTGGCCCAGTATTTTGAATGCTGGTTAGTGTATTATAGAGAATGAACTTTTTTGACTTCTCCACTATCCAAGTCAGTTTAGAAGGTCTGCTATCCCAAAACTAGTTTCTATAGGACAAGATACACTTGGTATCCGAGTAGATTCTCTTTCTGTGATGTACACAAACCATCTCTCTACCACCTATTTCATGTGGGTTCCATCTCAGACACACTACCAATTTTCTTCAACCATGGAAAAAATTATGAAACATTATATATAGTAAATCAATTTTATCTGCTGTTTGTGGTACCTGTAGCCATATAAATTATATTTATTTCCTGGGTAAATTCAAAAGGAAAATATATTATATATATATATATATATATATATATATATATAAAATTTCAGCAAATAACAAAAAGTAAAAAAGTGTTGTTGTTTTATTTACTTTGTTTGTTTTTTGGCTGTGCCATGAGACATGTGGAATCTTAGTTCCTGAATCAGGGATCAAACCCATATCCACTGCATTGCGAATATGCAGTCTTAACCCCTGGCCCACTAGGAAAATCCCTATTTATTGATACTTTGCCTTGATTTTAAGTCTAGTAGGCTACATATGTGGCTCTAGTATAAGATTAATTATAATTCCTTTAGAAACACTTATTTGCAGGCACCAGCAGAAGTATGAAAAGCCTACAGGTGAACATCCAGGTGGAAGAGATATGTGGGAAGATATGTGGGAAGGAGTGTAGAGGAGCCACTCTGGGTGCACCACCCTCTAAGCATCCCCTCCTGTTCAACAACCCAGAAGCTCTTCAAACACTATATTTTTGGAATTTTCTTAAAACTGGATTGTTGTTGTTGTTCAGTCGCTAAGTTGTGTCTGACTCTTTGCAACCCCATGAATTGCAGCATGCCAGGCTTCCCTGTCCTTCACTATCTCCTGGAGTTTGCTCAAACTCATGTCCATTGAGTTAGTGATGCCATCCAACCATATCATCCTCTGTCCCCTTGCCGTCAGTCTTTCCCAACATCAGTTTAATTTTCTGAATTAGACTATAATATTTCTAAAATTTCCAGAGTTGAGTGGAATCCCCATTTCAATTGGTATTTTGAGGCTTCCAAACATTATCAGAAGGGTAAAACTGCCCCTCTGAAAAACAGATTTTAAGATTAACTGAAGCAAACAAACATTGCAGAAAGATACAATGGGAAGATGATATTAAGATAGTGGACTACGAGGATGTGAAACTCACCTCACTGCCATGAACACATCAAAAATACATCTATGTGTGGAACAATTCTCACAGAAAACTAACTGGAGACTGCCAGAAAGAGTCTTGTACAACTAAGGCTGAAAGAAAGACCCACATGGAACTGGGTAGAAAGAGAAGAGATGAGGTCAGGTTGGGATTTATGCCCCAGGGAGAGGACTCAGAGGAACAGGGAGATTACACAGGCAGAGATCCTTCCTGGGAGGTGAGCAGTTTGAGGCAGACATTGGGTGTCCAACACAGAGAAGAGGAGCCCTCGTGTCTGGTTGGAGGGCCTGGGACACTAACAAGTGGGCTGTGAGAAGCCTGGACTCCACTTGGGAGGAGGCTGCTTATGCTTACTTGCACCTGAAGCAGGGCAGAGAGGATAGACTGAAACTACGGTGGCGACTGACTGGTTTCCTATGACCACCTGATGCATGCCCCAGCCTGAGCTGAGTGAGCATTCCAGCCCCACTTACTTCATGTTGCTGCTCCACCCTGGAGTGAGGACTGCTCTGACAGAGGAAAGGACTCTGCCATGAGCTAGAGGTGGCCAGACCCAAAGTGGTGTCTGAACAGGGTGAGGGCAGCCATTAGTGTTGTTTACACAGACAGTGCATCAGAAGCAGCCCAGACATCTCTCTGCAGCCAGATTACTGCAGCCTACTCCCCTCACACACTGACAGCACCCATGGATTCCTCTTGCTCCCACACTGCTCCTCTCTGGGGCAAGGGAACCACTACACGGGAAAGGTGAGAGCCTACCCAAAGGAAGCAGACATTTGGACTCAAACCTCAAGGTGTATGCTCCAGCAACTTGGGTCCCTGGTAGGATCATGGTGAGCACTGAGCAGAGAGGAAGCCTGGCCCATACCTGGTTCTGGCTTTAACCCCTCCTTCTCCAGCCCCACCTCGTACCAAGGTGACAGCCGACAGTACATCCTGAAATGATTGTGTCAAATCCATGACTGTACATGGACACTCCCAGGTAAGGACACCCCTTCAAAATCACATTAGGTAACTGTTTCACTGAATTTCATACAGATAAAGTTAAGCAACATGAGAAGGCAGAGGAATTGGTCTCAATTGAAAGACAAAAACCCCTGCAAAAAAAATATAAATAATAAAACCAAAACCACAATTTTCCAGATAAAAAATTCACAGCATTCTTAAGAATGCTGAGTTAGGGAAAAGAATAGATGAACAACGTGAGAATTTTAACAAAGAACTAGAAAGTACAAAAAAAGAACCAGTGAGAAATGAAAAATACAATAACTTAAAAAAAAAAAAACTAGAAGGAATTAATAGCAGACTAGGTGACACAGAAAAATGTATAAGTGATAGAATAATGGAAACTATCCAATCAAAACAACAAAAAGAAAAAAAATGAGAAGAGTTTAAGAGAGCTCTGGAATAGCATAAAGCATACCAACCACAGGGAGTCCCAGAATCAGAAGAGAGAGAGAGAGAGAGAAAGGAATAGAAGATGTATCTGATTAAATTATGGTTAAGAATTCTCAAACTTGTGGAAGGAAACATATTCAGATACAGGAAACAAAATGAACCCAAAGAGACCCACACTGAGACATATCACAATTAAAATGGCAAAAAATAAAGATAAAGAGAGAATTCTAAGGCAGCAAGCGAAATGAAGCCTGAGAATCTAGAGGATGACTCTTTAATTTCTCATATTCCTTAGACTAAAACTGAAGTCAGAGTTGAAGATTTTCCCAAAGCAACTGAAGATCCTCACAGATTTGTTGAGGCATTTAATCTACTTATTCAAGCTTATCAACCTTGATCCTCCAACTTAACATCAGTTAGATGGTACACTTGTCAGCACTAGATGAAAACTATTAATTGGGAAAGTGCTAAAAATCTCTAGAATTACAACCAGGAGACCAGTCTGCTAACATATTATATGATTGGACTTGGGCAATTGCTAGGAAATCTTACCAGGCAATTCCTAGGCACTTTAAAAAAATTATTTATTTATTTGGCTGCATCAGGTCTTAGTTGCCTCATGCAGGATCTTCAGTGTGATGTGTGCTATCTTTTTGATTAAAACCTGTGGAATCTTTAGTTGCAGAATGCAAACTCTTAGCTGTGGCATGTGGGATCTAGTTCCCTGACAAGGGATTGAACCTGGACCCTCTGCATTGGGAGTTCAGAGTCTTAGCCACTGGATTGCCAGGGAAGTCCCTCTGTGTGTGTGTGTGTGTGTGTGTGTGTGTGCTCAGTCATGTCTGACTCCCTGCGACCCCATAGACTGCAGCCCACCAGGCTTCTCTGTCCATTGGATTCTCCAGGCAAGAATACTGGAGTGGCTTGCCATTTCCTTCTCCAGGGAAGTCTCATTAGGGCTTTTCTAAAGCCTATTGATTGAAATAAAATTCAGGCTTGTACACAAAAATCTGATGAATTTGTTCATAATTATTACAGTTGACTTAAGATTGTTTTTTTTTTTTTTAATTCTAGACTTCCTTTAGATGTTGATTCTACCAAGGTAGCTTTTACCTCTATGTTTATTAATGGATTGCACCAGGACCTCTCCCTTCTAGAATGGAATGGGAAACTGTCCACTTCAGATTTAGTTAATCTGGCAAACCAGCATTCTTACGTTATAGATGAGTCACCTACAAGGGAGACTGCCAAAATTCTTAATCTTCAGTGCTAGCAATTGAAAGTCCCTAAACAAAGCCCAAACTGGTCTGGTTTCTGCTATTACTGCAAAGAGCCAGGACATTAAAAAAGCTAATGTTACAAATTTAAGCACTTCAGTCATCATCAGCCTTCTAACCAACCAGCCTTTCCAACATTTTCCCATTCTCAGTGAGGGGGCTCCAAGGAACTGCAGAGGCTCTTCCCAATCTTCCCTCTGAATTGGCTTTTAGAAACATTTCTCCAAGTTTGGGATAATCTCTTCCAGTCCTAAAACACATCAGAGCCACACTGTCAGTGCTCAGCCCCGCTACTATACACCCCTTCCCTTGGAGTACTAAAATAGTGTAAATAGTATGGATTCTCTAATGAACCTCAAGAAATTTCTGTCTCTGAACCAATTCCTGTTTGTTTAGACTCCTTAAAACATGAACAACTTTTCCTTCTTAGTTTCTCCACCCCATCCATTTATTAGGTTGAGACGTAGCATCAGAATTTCTTTCTCTCAAAATGGGATGTAATTCTAGAACTTGACGGTGGTTGTCAAAACAGCCAACCAGATGAATTAAATGACCTTTTGACACCTTTTATTTGTTCTGTCTTCATCTCTGACAGTGCTAGAACTGATTCTGGAAACATTGATTATTTGTCCCCATCAAATCAGCTACCATTTTCTTTATGGGCAAAACTTCCAAATAACATTGGCAAAATTCACAGCACACCTCCTGTCAAGATTCAGATCGACCCCTCAAAAACCTCTTCCAAGAGTTAATCAATACCCTCTAAGTAAAGAAGCCCTTCAAAGTCTAAAGCCCATAATAGAAGATGACAAAGCTGAAGGCTTCATTATCTCTTGTACTAGTCCCTGTAACACTCCCATTTTACCAGTGAGAAAAATCTAAGGGCTGAGGGTAAAGGTCTGTTCAGGACCTCCAAGCAGTAAACAACATTGTTATCCCTTGACACCGGGCTGTTCCTAACCCTCATATACCACTCACATCCATTCCCAGTGGAAACAAATTCTTTACTGTAATTGAGTTATGCAGTACATTCTTTAGAATCCCAGGTGATGAAGCTAGCCAATACCTTTTTTTCTTCACTTGGGTATGAAAACAGTTCACCTGGACAGAAATGCCTCAGGGCTTTACTGAGATTCCTTCTTATTTCTCACAAATCACTAATCTGGATGATATAATTTCCCTAGAGGTTCTATTTGTTGCAATATGTGGATGATTTGCTTCTTTGCTCTCCTTCTCAAGCTTCCTCATGAAAGACAGCATTGATTTCCTAAAGCTTTTAGCCTTAAAGGGACATAAAGGATCCAAAGAAAAATTGCAGTTTTCCCAAACCTGGATTTGATGTTTAGGACATCTGATACCAGAACAAAGGCTACACTTAGATCCCTGTAGGCTTAAATTTCCCAAATCCCATAACTAAGTGCCAATTGTGGGGTTTTCTCAGGTTAGTTGACTATTACCAGAATTGGATTCCAAATTTCTCTCTTATGGCCCAATCTCTGTATCTCTTACCAAAGAAAAGCAACCCCAACCCATCCCAACCCAATTTTGTGGGAAGAACAGGACAACATAGCTTTTAAGGCTTTAAAGGAGAGTTTGATAAATCCACCTGCCTTTGGGCATCCTAATTATCAGATTCTCTTTTTCTTTTTTCTATATAGAAAGGAAGGAAATGCCTTGGGGGTACTCACCTAAATACACAGGGACCTTTATAGAGTAACATAGGCAGAAATTGGACTCTGTAGCATGGGGCTACCATCTTGCCTTACATTAAAGTCACTGCTTTTTTGGTTAAGGCCATAGGGAAAATTGTTGTGAGATCCCCTTTAGCCATTTCTGTACCTCATGCAACAGGTACATCATCACACTTGATATGTCTCAGTCAGCTATCTCATCTACTATGAAGTTCTTTTGTTAACTGCTCCTTACATAACTCTTTGACCTGGTAATAACCTTAACCCGGCCACTCTTCTCTGCTCTGTCACTGATGAAGTCCCTCACAACTACTTAATACTGATGGATCACCTTTTGACTCCTCATGATAATCCACTGGAAATTCCATTGGGTAGCATCGAATTCTCATAATGGTTCTTATTTAAAAGCTGACAGTGGCAAGTGCTATATGCTACTGTAAGTCCTTTGATGCTGTTGAGGCAACAATTTACCTACTTTGGTCCAATAGGCTGAATGATATACTCTTTCATAGACTTATACTTTAGCCAAGGACAAAACTGCCAATATTTATACTAGTAGCAGACGTGCTTTTAGAGTAGCTCATGATTTTGGAATGTTGTAGAAGCAACATGACTTCCTTACTTCCAATGGAAAAATTGATACCATTGAAAATAACATGTTCTGGAATTATTAGATGCAATACATTTTACCTGATATGATGCTTTAACTGTTATGATTTTTGGGCATTCTAAGCTGGACACTGGAAGTTAAAGAAAATCACCTTGCTGACATTTTCGCAAGGAATGCTGTCTGTAAAACTACCAGAAGCAGCCAAACCTCCATCATGATGCAAAGGGATATTTCCCCAAATGATAACTTAGAAAAACTGGCTAGGAAGTCCCAAAAATTGGCCTCAGAATGTGAAAAACAAGATTATAAATTCAACAATTGTTGGTTTGATAAAAACAGAAAGCTCTGGTTCAAACCCAGTAATAATCTAGTCCTACTGAAGACAGTTTACTTTTAAATCCCACACCTCATCACTGTATATGTATTAAACCATCAGTCTAGTGATAAAATGATAGCATTTATGAATCAGTATTGATGGGGAAAGCACTAATAAGGCTGCAAGAAGTATCTACCTCATTTGTCTAAAATACAGTCTTAGGAATTTCTGTCTGTACTACTCCTTGGCATTTTAAAATGTCCAGTGGACAATTTGAGGTCTAGCAAATGGATTTCATACAACTTTCTCCATTTAATGGATATAAATATGTTTTAGTCATGGTCTATGTGTTTTCATACTGGACTGAAGCCTTCCCTTGAATATAACTATGGCCTTGTCTGTGGATAAAGTCCTTTTGGAAAAGATTATCCCTATCTTAGGAACTTCTCTTGAACTTCATAGTGATCAAAGAACTCATTTTACTAGTTAGGTACTTTATCAAGCTTATCCTGTTTGGCTGATTCTATAGAACTTTCTGTGGCTGGGAGAAAGTTCAATCTCTTGGCTTACTCCTATGCTGGGAGAAACATCTACAACCTCAGACATACAGATGATACCACCATAATGGCAGAAAGAAAAGAGGAACTAAAGAGCCTCTTGATGAAGGTGAACAAGAAGAGTAAAAAAGCTGACTTAAAACTCAGCATTCAAAAAATTAAGATCATGGCATCTGGTTCCATCACTTCATGGAAAACAGATGGGGAAACAATGGAAACACACAGACCTTCTTTTCTTGGGCTCCAAAATCACTGAGAATGGTGACTGCAGCCTTGAAATTAAAAGATACTTGCTCTTTGGAAGAAAAACTATGACAAACCTAGACAGTATATTAAAAAGGAGAGACAATACTTTGCATAAAAATGTCCCTCTAGTCAAAACTATGGTTTTTCCAGTAGTCATATATGGATGTGAGAGTTGGACCATATGATTTTGAACTGTGGTGCAAGAGAAGACTTTTAAGAGTCCTTCTACAGCAAGAGGATCAAACCAGCCGATTCTAATGGAAATCAACCCTGAATATTCATTGGAAGGACTGATGCTGATGCTGAAGCTCCAATACTTTGGCACCTGATGGGAAGAGTTGACTCACTGAAAAAGACCTTGATGGTGGGAAAGATTGAGGGCAGGAGGAGAAGGGGGCAGTAGAGGATGAGATGGTTGGATGGCATCACCAACTCAACGGATATGAGTTTGAGCAAACGCTGGGAGATGAAAAGGACAAGGAAGCCTGTTTTGCTGAAGTTTGTGGAGTCACAAAGAGTAAGTCGTGACTTAGCAACTGAACAGCAACAACAAATGTATTAATATTAGGTCAGTGCAAAAGTAATTACAGTCTTGCATTGTTGAAATCTGCCATTTAATATTGGAATGCATTTTTAAATAAATGTGGCTATGTGATACATTTTAATGTGCAATTTTAATGTGCTTTATTTTTATTTTTTGCTAATGACTTACAGTGCTATATTGTGCTTAGTTTCTCAGTCGTGTCTGACTCTTTGCAAACCCATGGACTGCAGCCCACCAGGCTCCTCTCTCCATGGGGATTCTCCAGGCAAGAATACTGGAATGGGTTGCCATGACCTCCTCCAGGGAATCTTTACAACCCAGGGATCGAACCCAAGTCTCCTGCATTGCAGGCAGATTCTTTACCATCTGAGCCACCAGAGAAGCCCATGAATACTAGAGTGGGTAATTTATCCCTTCTCCAGGGGATCTTCCCAACCCAAAAATTGAACCAGGGGCTCCTGCATTGCAGGTGCATTCTTTACCAGCTGAACTACCAGGGAAGTCTAATTACTTGCTGTTTATTTTATATTTATTTCAGACTATGGAAATGATGTTAGACAAAAAAGCAAATTCAAGTGATTTTTTTTTATTCCAGTTCATAATGGGTCATAAAGAAGCAGAGACCATTCTCAATATCAACAACACATTTGGCCCAGGAACTGTTAACAAATGTACAGGTGGTTCAAGAAGTTTCGCTAAGGAGATGAGAGCCTTGAAGATGAGAAGTTGACAGCAATCAGAAATTGACAACAATCAGTTGAGAGCAATCATCGAAGCTGATCCTTTTACGGCTACACAAGAAGTTGCCGAGAAACTCAACATCGACTGTTCTATGGTTGTTTGGCATTTGAAGCAAATTGGAAAGGTGAAAAAATCTTGATAAGTCGATGCCTCATGAGCTGACTACAAATCAAAAAATCATCTCTCTGAAGTGTAGTCTCCTTTTATTCTACACAACAACAAACCATCTGGATTGGATTGTGATTTATGATGAAATGTATATTTTATATGACAATTGAAGATGACCAGCTCAGTGACTGGACAGAGAAGAAGCTCCAAAGCACTTCTCAAGGCCAAACTTGCACCATCCAAGGTCATGGTCACTCTTTGGTGGTCTACTGTTGGTCTGATCCACTACAGCTTTCTGAATCCTGGCAAAACCATTGCATCTGAGAAGTATGCTTAGCAAATTGATGAGACGCACTGAAAACTGCAGTGCCTGCAGCCAGCATCAGTCAACACAAAGGGTCCAGTTCTGCACTACAACACTTGACTGCAGGTCACAGAACCATTGTTTCAAAAGTTGAATGAATTGAGTTAAGAAGTTTTGCCTTACCTGATATATTCAGTTGACCTCTTGCTGCTTCTTCAAGCATCACGACAAATTTTTGCAGGGAAAATTCTTCCATAACCAGTTCAGTTCAGTTCAGTTCAGTTGCTCAGTCGTGTCCAACTCTTTGCGACCCCATGAACTGCAGTGCGCCAGGCTCCCTGTCCATCACCAACTCCCAGAGTTCACTCAAACTCACGTCCTTCGGGTTGGTGATGCCATCCTGCCATCTCATCCTCTGTTGTCCCCTTCTCCTCCTGCCCCCAATCCCTCCCAGTATCAGAGTCTTTTCCAATGAGTCAACTCTTCACATGAGGTGGCCAAAGTACTAGAGTTTCAGCTTTAGCATCAGTCCTTCCAAAGAAATCCCAGGGCTGATCTTCTTCAGAATGGACAGGTTGGATCTCCTTGCAGTCCAAGGCACTCTCAAGAGTCTTCTCCAACACCACAGTTCAAAAGCATCACTTCTTCAGTGCTCAGCTTTTTTCACAGTCCAACTCTCACATCCGTACAGGAGTACTGGAAAAACCATAGCCTTGACTAGATGGACCTTTGTTGACAAAGTAATGTCTCTGCTTTTGAATATGCTATCTAAGTTGGTCATAACTTTCCTTCCAAGGAGTAAACATCTTTTAATTTCAAGGCTGCAATCACCATCTTCAGTGATTTTGGAGCCCCCCAAAAATAAAGTCAGACACTGTTTCCCCATCTATTTCCCATGAAGTGATGGGACCAGATGCCATGATTTTCATTTTCTGAATGTTGAGCTTTAAGCCAACTTTTTCACTCTCCTCTTGCACTTTCATCAAGAGGCTCTTTAGTTCCTCTTCACTTTCTGCCTTAAGGATGGTGTCATCTGCATATCTGAGGTTATTGATATTTTTCCCGGCAATCTTGATTCCAGCTTGTGCTTCTTCCAGCCCAGCGTTTCTCATGATATACTCTGCATATAAGTTAAATAAGCAGGGTGACACTATATAGCCTTGACGTACTCCTTTTCCTATTTAGAACCAGTCTGTTGCTCCATGTCCAGTTCTAACTGTTGCTTCCTGACCTGCATATAGATTTCTCAAGAAGCAAGTCAGGTGGTCTGGTATTCCCGTCTCTTTCAGAATTTTCCACAGTTTATTGTGATCCACACAGTCAAAGGCTTTGGCATAGTCAATAAAGCAGAAATAGATGTTTTTATGGAACTCTCTTGCTTTTTTGATGATCCAGTGGATGTTGGCAATTTGATCTCTGGTTCCTCTGCCTTTTCTAAAACCAGCTTGAACATCTGGAAGTTCACGGTTCACGTATTGCTGATGCCTGGCTTCATAACCAGTAGGAGTAGAAAATGCTTTCCAAGAGTCCCTTGAATCCTGAAGCACAGATTTTTTTTCACTTCTAGTAAAACAAACTTATTTCTCATTGTCAAAAATGTGACGATTGCAATGGTTTTGATTAGTAAAGATGTGTTTGAGCCTAGTTATAATAATTTAAAATTCGTGGCCTGAAACCACAATTATATTGACACCAATATAATAGCATTGTTAAAATTCACTTGGCAAAATTTGTAGAGACCGTCCAAATAACTTGGCCAAAAACATTCCCAAGAATGGATGGATGGATGAATCTAAACCTCAGATCCATCCCTTTGGAAGTCATATGCTCTTACACTTTGAGATACATAGTGTATCTCAGAGATACACCTTGAGATGGTCCTAGGATAACTAATGCACTTGATTTCTGCCTCTTTTGACCCACAACTTACAAAAGAGAGATATTTCAGTACTAAAAAGACCTAATTGCTTTTGTTTTAAACTGGAGACTTTGTCTATTGGAAAAGACACCTCCAGAAAGAGTCTATTCATCCTCCCTGGAAAGGTCCTTATCGGGCATTGCTAACCAACTGTGGTGCCTCCCAACTCCAGGGAATAGACTCTTAGAGTCACATGACAAACCTAAAGAAAGCACTGAAGCCTGACTGGCCCTGCGCATCCATCTGGTGACCTGACAGTAAAGGTTTCCTTGAACTAAAGCAGATGACATTTGATGAGACAGTTTTCCTAAGCTATCCAGACCAGGCGCAAAGGAAATTTGTCACCATACCTTTAATGATGACGTAGCACTTCAGATGATCTCCATTATCTATGATATTTATCATAGATGAACTTTAGATAAAAGTAACTAAAAGTTGTCCACCAGCTGTCAGGGAAAATGTATAGTCACCCAAAGTGTGGGAGCCTAATAGAAGATGGAATTTTGAAAAGATAAAACAACGGATGGACCTGATACACTGATCCATTCTTGGCAATGCTTCTGGCCAAGGTATTTGGATAAAAGAAGGGACTCTTTCTTGGATTGGTTTGTGTTTGAACAGCACCTCTCTGGAAGTGGGGGAGGTGATGGTGGGGGGAACGGAAGGAGACAAGGGAGGGAGTAGGACTGAGGGAGACAGGAGGCCAAGGCAAAGTGACTCAAGCATGTAATCGGATTTCCCAGAACAGGACGTGTCTGGCATGTGTACATGGGACAGATGTTAACAGAAGCTGGACATGGTTAACACACCCTGAGGGCTGGAGGTATCTACCTCCCAGTTTAGAGATTTCTGAAGATGAGGAACCCCTAGCAGTATCTCACACCCAAAGACAAAGGAGTTTGGAGGGACTTAAGTGTAAAGGGTATCTGTCTCAGTTCTGAGCAGCTTTCAGGGAGTCCTGGAGCTCCCAGGCTTTCCAAGCAGCAGCCCAGGTTTAAGAGGATTGGGCTCTTAAAAGCTATGTTCCAGCAGCAGGCAGAGAATTGTGCCCTGAGACATCAGAGCTGCCTCCTCCTCACACCTACACCTGCATGAGATGAATCACCTGAGCAGCATCACACCCTGGGGGAAGAGAGACACTCTGGAAATGACCAGTTTCTCGAGACTGAATGGCTTTGGGAACATAAAGAAGGAGAAAGAAATAAAGGAACACAAAGTGCCGAGGCACTCTGTCACATGACCCACTTCAAGCCCAGCTTGGAATCAAATGTGAGATGATGAAGTTGAAATTTTAAAATTACCAGGAATGAGTTTTGTATGCTTATATCAGTTCAGTGCAGTTCCATCACTTAGTCGTGTCTGACTCTTTGTGACCCCATGGACTGCAGTATGCCAGGCTCCCTGTCCATCACCAACTCCCGGAGTTTACTCAGACTCATGTCCATTGAGTCGGTGATGCCATGCAACCATTTCATCCTCTGCTGTCCCCTTCTCCTCCTGCCTTCAATCTTTCCCAGCATCAGGGTCTTTTCAAATGAGTCAGTTCTTCACATCAGGTGACCAAAGTATTGGAGTTTCAGCTTCAACATCAATCCTGATACATATATATATATATATATATATATATATATATATATTTCTGATATACTAAAATATATGTTATTCTGTAACCACAAGTGACTTAAAGGTAAGGAGCATGACTGTGATGTTATTAAAAGAAACTGCCACATTTTAGAGTGAGATACTATGGAAAAGAGTTCAACTGAACCATGTTTGTATACCAATATTATAAATTGGTTCTATATACACAATCTTGGTTAGTCCTAACAGCAACCGAATGTGATAAATATTATTAAATCTATTTGATAGATGAGGAAAGTGAGGGGCAGAGAGGTGAATTAAATAAACAGTGAGAAGTGACAAAGCTAAAATGTGAACTCAGATGTGTAACACCAGTGCCTGAAGTCTTAAGTCCTAAGCTACACCAGTAAGTTTTGTCTTGCTCTTTGGTTTTGTTACTATATTGTATTTTGAACCATATATTTGTTACTATATTGTATTTTTTCCCTAAAGGTTTTATTTTCTTTCTTTTGTGTGTGTGTAACTATAATAGATAAAGCCTTGAGAGAGGGTCTCGTTTTTCTGACATGGCAATTGAAGGGGCAGGAGTGACCTTAGAACTTACAGGTGAATTCGGGGTCTCATCTCAGACTCCTATTAGCCTTTGTTCTAGTTTGTCACAGCACCTCTTTAATTTTAGTCATCATTATAATTTTTTTAAAATTTCAACCAATCTTCTTTACAAATAGGAAACAAGTCCACAAGTACCAACTCTGAGGGTAAAATTTAAGCCAGGAGTCAAGAAGGCAGGAACCTACTCCCAATTCTGTCCTCAACCAGCTGTGTAGCCTGGGGCAATTTCCTTAACAGCTTTTGGCTCCTGTTTTTCATGTACAAATCGAGAGGATTTGAACAAGTGATTCCTATAGTTCTCTTCAGTTTTGTTTTTTTTTTTCAAGCAAATATCACAAAGTCTAATCTTCTTTATGCAAGACTATCAAGTACATTTTTATTAAGTTTTTTACTTTTATTCCACATAAACATAGTCCTGAAGGAAACTAGGAGATTACCAAGCTCACAACTCCTTCCTGAACCATTTGCAAGAGGAAAAAACTGAAACCCACTGAAGATGACTGATTTTCTATCTACCTTTAGATATATTCTTATACAACTAGAGCTTAGCTTTTCGTGTACTTTCCATTGTATCCTTGCTATCCACAAGGCAAGTAAGTGAAAGAAGCATAGAATCAGGTAAAAAGCATGTAAACTGCTAAAATGCCATTTTGGTTCCAAAAAAACATTTCATTGAAACGATTAAATCACTTTTCTAAAAAAATATGACAGGATGCATCATCTGTCGGGAAGGAAGTGTGTTTTGGTTGCCACTTCAGAACTTCTGTTAAGATTGTCCAAGGCATGTGTTAGGAGAGGAAGGCACACTTCCTAGGTCACCGAGCATTTGCCGCTGAACATATGCTACCTCATGGTGGCACACAGCCACAGCTTCTTATTACATGGTGATCTGAATATTTTATGGATATTCTGAATGGTAAGATAATTGATGATAGAACACCAGAGGAAAGAACCGATAGCTTTTTTGTTGGTAGCATTTATCAGACTGTCAATTAAATGCTTGTCAAGTGGTGAAGGAAAAATATTTATTGCTGCACAGACATCAAGACAGACCTTCCACCAAAAGTGTGGGATACGTGAGAAGGCGCAGAGCTCCGTGCCTTCTAGAATGACTCATTGCTCTTTTGTGTTAGCTGAAAAGTACTCTAACATTCCCATGTAGCCACAAAGTTTGGGGTTGCTTATCCTGTTTCAAGTTTATTGGTAAGAGAAAGTACTGGCGTTTTTTTTTTTTTTTTAACAGATATAGAAGCCTACTTTGCTAACTGAAAAATTAACTGCCATGAATCATTTTGGGGAGGTGGCGGGGTATACAAATTGTACAGCCCTGAAAATTTATGTGCAATGTAGTGAAGAGAACAGATTACCGTTCCAATAAAAGGTGTTTTAAGGTACTTCTCATCTATAGGCAGTGTCTATTTTTATTTGCTGAAAATCAGTTAATTCCCTTGCTAAATATTCCCACAGTGATTTGTACTGTCTTGGCAAGATCCTCAGCTCTCTGGTAATGACTTTTGCACATCTTCCAACAGAGTGCAAACCCTAGGAAGCAGAAACATGCCTGTCTTATTCCTATCTGTAACAGTCAATGCCAAGCTCTGGGCTTGCTATGGAGTGGGAGTCCTTAAATATTTGATGATAAATCAATGATTGCCTAAAAAGGGGACTTCCAAGATATACTTGAATGAAGGTTAGTTGATACTGTTCGTAAAATTCTTCCTCAGAGTCCTCTAACAGTTAAAAAAAAAAACAGCTATCGTATTTTTCACTGCAACAATAGCAATACTAAACCAGAGGCACATTCAGTGTATGAAACAAAAAATCAACCCTGTTCCATCTCTTCAGAGCATAGAGGAGAATGCTCTGAGATCTCTAAATGATTTTGTACTGATGAGTTTAGCAAGTTTAAAAATAATGGGTAGGAAAGTAGAATTTCAGTCAGAAAGAGTTTTCCATGACACTGGACAATGGAGTTTTTCTTATGTTTTTAAAAATCATCTGGCCAATTGTCTTGATAATATTCACATATTGTGGTCACGTTATTGTGTTATTTATAACTAGTTTTATTGTAAAATTTGCAATTACTCACTTCTCTAAATTTCAGGATCCATAGCTCTAATCTCTGTTTGTACTTAATTTTTAATAGTGACTTTCTGTTGATACTTTTGTAGATGTTTGTGCTCTCGTTAGAAATTCTGATGGAAACTCAACTTTTTATTGCTTTCTCAATGCCAAGAACATGAAATAGGCTTAAAATTACAGTTTCCTAAATACTTTTTAACATAATCTATAGACAGAAGTAATCCACTAATGATATCCTGAGACGCAGCCTCTTTGCCATTCATTTTGGCAGCCTTGAGATCACGTTCTGTGGGACAAGGCTCTTGCAAATGCCTAATATGGTCCTGAAAGCTGGTGCTGTGGTGGGTTTAATAAGTCCCAGTCTTTTTACAGAAACCAAGACATTGTCACGATTTCTGGAGCAGCAACTGAGAGTCGCTTAATATTAAAAAGAACTGGTTCCAGGGGACCAACTTCATTCCCTGAAATCAACTAAGAATTTTTAGTTTGGGTACTTTTACCCAGCTCAGTCACCCTAAATTACACAGCTTTCATTTCTTTGGCAACCACTAAAAAAATGACATTAAGTCATGCGGCCATTCTGTTCATAATTCAATGTGTTTTATCAACCATATATGAAGAGAAGACTCCTGCAACTTCGGTTTTGTATTGCTAACTCTAGAACACCTTGGGTGTGATGGTTCACATGAGTTTCACTAGCTGTGAAACTTAAATATTCACGATCATTTTTTGTATTTTTTTTAACATTTCAAAAACTGTCCTGACTTCACAATACATGACCAATTATTCCACCAGATTAAGAGATGAGGGAGAGGGCTGTATGTTATTTATTATTAAACACTTATTACAAAAGTGATGTAGGATAAAAAGCAAACTGTCCTCTTAAATCATAATAGCATTATAATTGTTCTACTATGGATAAATGTTTGTTAAATAGTCTGTTGCCAGCACCAGGTTCACATACTTTATTCAATGACTTCATGAGCTAGGACTACTCTAATCTTCACCTTACAGATAAGGAAATTGAGGTTCAGAGAGAAAGGGTCCTACTTAAACTCACACAACTGGAAAGTGATGGACCAGTGTTCAGACATAGCCAGTCTGATGCCAGGGATTAGCTGCTGCTGCTGCTAAGTCGCTTCAGTCGTGTCTGACTCTGTGCAGCCCCATAGATGGCAGCCCACCAGGCTCCGCCGTCCCTGGGATTCTCTAGGTAAGAACACTGGAGTGGGTTGCCATTTCCTTCTCCAATGCATGAAAGTGAAAAGGAAAAGTGAAAGTGAAGTCGCTCAGTCGTGACCCCACGGACTGAAGCCCACCAGGTTCCTCCGTCCATGGGATTTTACAGGCAAGAGTACTGGAGTGGGGTGTTACTATGCTATAAAACTAAGATTTTTATCGACATTGGGGTGAGGACTTTGAAACAATGTTAAATACAAAAACTCATTCCAGTTTCAGAAAGTAAGTTATCAAGATCTTAAGTAGATATTATACAACCATGAAGGCAGGAGGTGGAAAACGAGGACAGAGTGTTTTAGTATATTCATAAATAATGTTTTTTGGCTGCCACCAAAATCACTGGCTAGATCCCAACATTCACTTGTTTTAACAGAAAGACACAAAAACTAAGAAATGTGGATATACACATAAAAAGTAATTTTGAATTTTGAGCCATCACTATCATAGCAATAGGATAAGCTGTGTATGATGTTTGGAGTGTACTGGAGTGCTGCGAGTCCATGGGCTCACAGAGTTGGGCAGGACTTAGCAACTGAACAAGAACGCTGGGCAGCAGGGGTAGGACAAATGTGCTCTTGCTTGTGTCAAGGAATGTGAACCAAGGAGACTTTAAACATTGAAACAAAAGGAAAATGTCTAGATGAAATGCTGAGGACCTTCAACACAGCAGGTCTGGGAGACAGGAAGTACACGGGTGTGTTGGATTCTTTGGAAAAGGCAGCAAATGGAAGATTGGGTGGTTTATCTTCATTAGCTGTATGCTACAGCTTCTTACATACGGTCTAGACATCCAGCCCTCATGCTGCTCTAATATTATGAAACCACCCAGACGACTATAATCCACACTGCATTTGTCAAATTCTCACCCTTCAGTTAGTTCCTTTCCTCCTATAGATGTTTCCAGCTGGAGCCTTGCCCTTCTGGGGATAGTCCCACCTCCAACATTATGAAGGCCATCATCTTCTTTCTCTCCACTTAACCTTCAATTTCTTTGTACAATCACCATCCCATTCTCTCTTCAGATTACATGCCTACCGGTGCCATTCATGCAAAGTCACCTTCCAGCTCCCAGAACCCTTTTGCTCTGTAGTGGCTCCTGCTAAGTGCACCTCTATCATCACTTCTCCCTGGCATGTGTGTATCCATGCTCTTCTGAAAGTCTTTGCTTGAACCTGACCTCACTGTTGTTTTCTTTAGTCACTGGACTTCTCAGCTAGGGTTAATCACACACAATGACTCCATGCTTCACTTAACTCTCAGTGCTCTGACCATGCCCTCTCAGCCTTCTCCTGGCTTCTGGTCAAACCACTTGCTGAACCATAACTCTTAGATCCCTCCACTGACTGCCTCAGTGTTAGATCAAGTGTCTTTTCTTTCTCATTCCCTGTAGCCTTTGGGTGTAACATGATTCTATCACCCATTCATACCACTTCCAAAATCTCTCCTGATACATTTTTCTGATACCTTCTTTGACTGATTCATTTATTATAGGTATAGCTGATTATCCATTTGTTTATTTAGCAAGCATTTAATAAAGGCCCACTTGGTACAATTACAGCTAAAAAATGCAGATACAGAAATGAAAGTTCAGTCTGTAAGCAGGAGACAAAAAGTGGAACAGTTAAAAATGAGTATGACTAATGCATCCTAGAGCCATGGAAAGGTTTCTACAAAGTGAAAAAGAAGACAATCTGGTCTACTTAGAGAAGTTAGGGAAGGTTTCCAAGAGGGGGAGACACTAGGTCTGCTAGGATGATCATGCCTCACCCAGTGAGAAGAGAAAGTAGCATGCAGCAGTGAGAGAAAGTACCCAGTCCTTCAGTGAGGTTGAAATACAGGCTGGCTGGATGTTAGTCACAGGAAATGGAGCTGGCTGGATACACAATCACAATGTAAATAGCATTTTCTGGCAGGCTGTCAAGTTTGGAAATCATCCTGAAGCTATAAAGAGTTTTGGCCAGTGGAGGTGACATGATCAATTTGTGGTTTAGAAATATTATTCTGGCATCAATGTGAAGAATAAATTGGAGGAGGGCAAGACTTCCTTTACTTAACTTCTTTCTTTCCCCTGTTAAGAAAATTCCTCAAGATCTATGCTTCTATTTCACATTCTTTTCCTGGGAGAATGTATCCACTCTTGTACAGTCAATTCTTATAATAGCCAGGTGACTACTAAATATTATTTTCTGCCTCTGACTTTTCTCCCGAATAAAGTCCATCCTACTTCAGCCTGCTTGAAGTCATTTCCTCTCTAACACTGCTGCGCTTCAACATCAGCTGGCTTCACAGCATGGGGACATCTTCCATCACCTCCCTTCTCACATGCTATTGACCAGTGTTGACAACTTTTTATTATCTATTGTCTTGTGCATTTTTCCTTTCCTTTCCATTCCTATTCTTACCAAGATATCAGATTTTGTTGTTTATCTAGATTACTAATAATGACCCTTAACTAAATCTATTTCTTCTTCTTCCATTTGTTCATTTTTGGTACATATACACCAATATTACACTATATATTATACATAAAAATGAAAAATAACATCATGTGAAACAACATATAAAATATACTATAGTTCAGAAATCATAAAATGGACATCCATGTTCTACCATCAAGGTTAAGATATAAAACATTATCAGAAAATAAGAAACCCTCTACGTAACCTCTGCAATCTCATCTCTTTCTTCCTTTACCCAGAAGTAACCATTATCCTGAATTTTATGTTCATCAGCCCCTTCCATTTCTTTGTATTTTTAACCACCAATGTATGCATATTGTTTGCATGATTTTGAAAAACATTTTTATAGGATGAATCATAGTGTATATAGTTATCAGTGAATTATTCTTTCACTTAACATTACATGTTTGAGATTCATTTAATTTGATTATGTAGCAGTAACTTGTTTATCTTCACTACTAGTAATATCCCATAATATGATTTTACCTAGGTTTTCTTCTCTATTCTAATGCTTGCTTTTTTTTTTCTTATTCTCTTTTAGATATCTTTATATAATTTTTGTGGTGTGCATGTACAGAAGTTTATTTGGGAAATAAAAAATGCTAGATTGTAAGATTTGTGCATGTTCAACTTTGCTGATTAATGCCTGTCAGTTTTTAAATTTGGCTATATCAATTTATACCCCCTGGTTCTACATCCTTAGCAATTTATATTGTCCAATTTTTAAAACATTTTTTGCCAATCTGGTTGGTGTGAAATTGTGTCACATTATTATTCTAATTTGCATTTCTTTGATTACTAATTAAAGTAAGCATCTTTTCATATATTTATAGGCCATTTGAGCTTTCTTTTCTATGAAATTCCTGTTTAATTTGCCAGTCTTTCCATTGGTTGTTTACCATTTTCTTATTGATTCTTAGAGGTCTTTTATATATTGTGGGTTATAATATTTTGTACATTATAAGTACAGTATATTCTATTTTTCTTATTTTTATTATATAAATATTTGTTTCTATAAGGAACATATGCCACCAGTAAAGTTTAAAAAATATTTTAAAATGCAATTGCACATGTGCAACCTCTCGCTTCAGTCTTGTCTGACTCTTAACAACCCCATAGACTTTAGCCTGCCAGGTTCCTCTGTCCATGGGGATTCTCCAGGCAAGATACTGGAGTGGACTGCCATATCCTACTCCAGGGGATCTTCCTGACCCAGGGATTGAACCCACGTCTCTTATGTCTCCTGTGTTGGCAGGTGGGTTCCTTTCCACTAGCATCACCTGGGAAGCCCTAAAAATGAAGGTATTGAATACAAATTGTAAATTTTATGTATAAGTGCATTAGGTTCATAACCCTGACACACCAAGAAAAAAAAAAAAAAAACGGGGCTAACAATCCCAATATGTTGCTCAAATATCAGTAAAGAAATAGATATCAAGGTGCCAAATCTAGAGATTTGTGAAAGTGAAAATGGAAGTCACTTGGTCGTTGCTGGCTCTTTGTGACCCCATGGACTATACAGTCTATGGAATTCTCCAGGCCAGAATACTGGAGTGGGTAGCCATTCCTTTCTCCAGGGGATCTTCCCAACTCAGGGATCAAACCCAGGTCTCCCTCATTGCAGGCTGATTCTTTACTAGCTGAGCCACAAGGGAAGCCCAAGAGTACTAGAGTAGTTGGCCTATCCCTTCTCCAACGGATCTTCCCAACCCAGGAATCTAACCAGGGTCTCCTGCATTGCAGGTGGATTCTTCACCAACTGAGCTATCTGGAAAACAGTGTGCACAATTGGCTCTTATAAGCAGGGGAAAACCAGCCTGGCATACAACTTTTGGTGTGGATGAATTTTTTTTTAATTCCAATACCAAATTCCAATACCAAATTCCCTGATATATCAGGGAAGCCTAGTATACCAAATACCTGATAGAGATTGGTATTTGGTATTTAAGACCAAATCTAGAGATTAACTTCTTTTTTCTCTTTTGAAACCTTGAGAATATGCAAAGACATTTTAATAATGCTAGTTAGAAAACTGCTCTATCAAATATGAAACCTATCTATGGTATCCATGACTGGCAAAACCTTGTAACTAGTCCCAGGAAGACAAATTTTCATCACTAGAAGTCATGAACTCTTTCAATATACCTTAAAATCAATAAACCATATTTACTTTGCTGCATATATATTTTAATAGAATTAAAAAAAAATTCATCCACACCAAAAGTTGTATGCCAGGCTGGTTTTCCCCTGCTTATAAGAGCCAATTGTGCACACCGTTTTCCAGTTTCATATTCGAATGTCACACTGGCAGCTTGAAACTGGCAATAGTGGGAGTGTTTACACCATGGAAATTGGAAAATGCTTCAAATCAGAGCTTTTTTTGCCTGGTAATCAGTTTTTAAAATTTATCAACATAGCACTGCTCATCTACCATTCCATAGAAATCATCCTTGTTAAACCCACCTATGACCATAAAGTTGCCAAATCCAACATGTATTTCTATTTACTTTTTATTTGAACTCTCAGTCACATCTGATATTCTGATCACTTCTTTCTTCTTGAAATACTTTCTTCAACTGGGCTCCAAGGCTCTTCATTCTCTAGATTCTCCAGTTACTTTATTGACCATTCTTTCTTGGTCCTGTCACATATTTTCTTTTTATCTTTCCAACCTCTGAACATTGGATATTTCAAGATTCAATCCTTAGAATTCTTTTCTTTTCTATCTATACTCACTCCCAGGATGATATCATGCGTACTCAAGTCTTTAAATACCCTCCATAGATGATTACTCTCAAAAAAACATTTCTAGCCTTAATGCTGCTGTTGCTGCTGCTAAGTCGCTTCAGTTGTGTCTGACTCCTAGTGACCTCATGGACTGAAGCCTACCAGGCTCCTCCATTGATGAGATTTTCTAGGCAAGAGTACTGGAGTGGCTTTCCATTGCCTTCTCTGAGCTGTGAGCTTAGCATCACCTTATCACTGTCTAATGGGTAACTCAAATTCAACATGTTTGAAATCCAACTCTTGACTGGTCTCTCCAAATTTGTTCTTTAGTCTTCCAATCTCAATATATTACATTTTTTTAAAACTGGAATATAATTACTTTACAAGACCGTGCTAGTTTTTGCTGCACAATAAAGTGAATCAGCCATATGTGTACACATATCCCTTCCCTGTTGGACCTCTCTCCTTCCCTACCCCCATCCCACCCCTTTAGGTTATCACAGAGCTGAGCTTCCTGTGCTTTATAGCAGCTTCCCATTAGCTATCTATTTTACACATGATATGTATATAGTGTTAATCACTCATTGTGTCTAACTCTGCAACCCATGGACTGTAGTCTGTCAGGCTCCTCTGTCCATGGAATTCTCCAGGCACCAATACTGGAATGGGTTGCCATTTGCTTCTCCAGGGGATCTTCCTCACCCAGGAATTGAACTTGCATTGCAGGTGTATTCTTCATGGGTTGAGCCACCAGGGAAGCCCCAGTCTATATACATCATTCCCAATATCTCAATCCATCCCACCCTCCCCCTTTCCCTCTGTATCCATATATCCACTCTTTATGTCTGTTTCTCTATTCTGCCTTGGAAATAGATTCATCTGTACCATTTTTCTAGATTCTACATATGTGAATTAACACATGATATTTGTTTTTCTCTTCTTGACTTAGTTCACTGTGTATAACAGACTCTACCAGCTACTTATAACAAAAATCTTAAGGTCATTCTTTTTTAAACTGTTTTTAAAATTGAACTATCATTGATTTACAATATATTTTAAATTTCAGATGTACAGTAAAGTGATTCAATAATTTTTCAGAATTTTTTTTCATTATAGGTTGTTACAAGATATTGAATATGGTTCCCTATGCTAAACAGTGGGTCTTTGCTGTTTATCTAGCTCATCTATAATAGTGTATATATGTTAATCTCAAACTGCTAATTTATCTCCCATCCCTACTCTCCCCTTTGGTAACCATAAACTTTTATCTGTCTGTGAGTCTGTTTCTACTTTATAAACAAATTTATTTATATCATTTTCTCAGATTCCACATATAAGTGATATCTCTTAATCCCTAGGGATTATCATATTAAAGTCATTTTAAAATCCTCCTTTCTCATTCTTCTCTGTGGCCCAAGCAACAATGGTGTGCTTTTGGATTGCTGTCTCCTGCTTTCCTCACTTGTTTCTGTATGATCTATGCTCCATACAATAAGCAAAGCAATCCTTTAAAGTCACAAATCAGATCATGTCACTTTCAATTGCTTCCATCAGCCCCTGGTAAAACCCAAAGTTCTTATCAAGGCCTTCAAATCCCTCTATAATCTGACCATCTACTGCCTCTTTGATCTGATATCCTATGTCTCTCTGCCTGACATCTTGCCCCACTCTGGCCATATGGGCAATTTTTCAAACAAGCCAAGTCCATTTATAGCATAGGATGTTTGTATATGGCTATTCTCTCTGCCTAGAATGGTCTTTCCTCCCAGAGCTATAAGGTTTACTCCCTCATGTGACATCAAAGAGTCCATCCTGACCATTTTCTAGTTCTTTACCATCCCCTACTCACCATACTCTTTATTATCCTTCTTCAGGGCACACCTCACAACTTGGCATATTGTGTACTTAATGTGTATCTCCTCACTAGCACCTAAGCTCAGAGAAGGCAATGGCACCCCACTCCAGTACTCTTGCCTGGAAAATCCCGTGGACAGGGGAGCCTGGTAGGCTGCAGTCCATGGGGTCGTGAAGAGTCGGACATGACTGAGCCACTTCACTCTCACTTTTCACTTTATGCATTGGAGAAGGAAATGGCAACCCACTCCAGTGTTCTTGCCTGGAGAATCCCAGGGATGGTGGAGCCTGGTGAGCTGCTGTCTATGGGGTCGTACAGAGTCGGACACGACTGAAGTGACTTAGTAGTAGTAGTAGCACCTAAGCTAGGTAAAACAGAGACCCTGTTTTTCTGACTGCTATATCCCAATATAACTCAGATGAATCTAACTCAGATGACCATTATATCTACTACTGTGGGCAGGCATCCCTTAGAAGAAATGGAGTAGCCACCATAGTCAACAAAAGAGTCCAAAATGCAGTACTTGGTTGCAATCTCCAAAATGACAGAATGATCTTTGTTTCCGGCAAACCATTCAATATCACGGTAATCCAAGTCTATGCCCCAACCAGTAACACTGAAGAAGCTGAAGTTGAACAATTCTGTGAAGACTACAAGAACTTTTAGAACTAACACCCCAAAAAGATGTCCTTTTCATTATAGGGGACTGGAATGCAAAAGTAGGAAGTCAAGAAACACTTGGAATAACAGGCAAATTTGGCCTTGGAGTACAGAATGAAGCAGGGCAAAGGCTAATAAAGTTTTGCCAACAGAATGCACTGGTCATAGCAAAAACCCTCTTCCAACAACACAAGAGAAAACTACACATGGACATCACCAGATGGTTGACACTGAAATCAAATTGATTATATTCTTTGCAGCCAAAGATGGAGAAGCTCTATACAGTCAGCAAAAACAAGACTGGGAGTTGACTGTGGCTCAGATCATGAGCTCCTTATTGGCTAATTCTGACTTAAATGGGAGAAAGTAGGGAAAACCACTAGACCATTCAGGTATGACCTAAGTCAAATCACTTATGATTACATAGTAGGAATGAGAAATAGACTTAAGGGACTAGACCTGATAGACAGAGTGCCTGACGAACTATGGACGGAAGTTCAAGACATTATACAGAAGACAGAGATCAAGACCATCCCCAAGGGAAAAAAAATGCAAAAAAGCAAAATGGCTGTATGAGAAGGCCTTACAAATAGCTATGAAAAGAAGGGAAGTGAAAAGCAAAGGAGAAAAGGAAAGATAAGTACTCTTGCCTGGAAAATCCCATGGACAGAGGAGCCTGGTAGGCTGCAGTCCATGGGGTCGCTAGGAGTTGGACAAGACTAAGCGACTTCACTTTCACTTTTCACTTTTATGCATTGGAGAAGGAAATGGCAACCCACTCCAGTGTTCTTGCCTGGAGAATCCCAGGGACTGGGGAGCCTGGTGGGCTGCCGTCTATGGGGTCGCACAGAGTCGGACACGACGGAAGCGACTTTAGAGAGTTCCAAAGAATAGCAAAGAGAGATAAGAAAGCCTTCCTCAGCAATCAGTGCAAAGAAATAGAGGAAAACAATAGAATGGGAAAGGCTAGAGATCTCTTCAAGAAAATTAGAGATACCAAGGGAACATTTCATGCAAAGATGGGCTCAATAAAGGACAGAAATGGTATGGACCTAACAGAAGTAGAAGATATTAAGAAGAGGTGGCAGGAATATATAAAACTGTACAAAGATCTTCATGACCCAGATAACCACAATCACTTACCTAGAGCCAGACATCCTGGAATGTAAAGTCAAGTGGGCATTAGGAAGTATCACTATGAATAAAGCTAGTGGAGGTGATGGAATTCCAGCTGAGCTATTTCAAATCTTAAAAAATAATGCTATGATAGTGCTGCACTCAATATGTCAGCAAATTTGGAAAACTCAGCAGTGGCCACAGGACTGGAAAAGGTCAGTTTTCATTCCAATACCAAAGAAGGGCAATGCCAAGGAATGGTCAAACTACCGCAAAATTGCACTCATCTCACACACTGGTAAAGTAATGCTCAAAATTCTCCAAGCCACGTTACAGCAATACATGAACTGTGAACTTCCTGATGTTCAAGCTGGTTTTAGAAAAGGCAGAGGAACCAGAGATCAAATTGCCAACATCTGCTGTATCATTGAAAAAGCAAGAAAGTTTCAGAAAAACATCTATTTCTGTTTTATTGACTATACCAAAGCCGTTGACTGGGTGGATCCCAAGAAACTGTGGAAAATTCTGAAAGAGATGGGAATACCAGACCACCTGACCTGTCTCTTGAGAAATCTGTATGCAGGTCAGGAAGCAACAGTTAGAACTGGACATGGAGCAACAGACTGGTTCCAAATAGGAAAAGGAATACGTCAAGGCTGTATATTGTCACCCTGCTTATTTAACTTATATGCAAAGTACATCATGAGAAACATTGGGCTGGTAGAAGCACAAGCTGGAATCAAGATTGCCGGGAAAAATATCTATAACCTCAGATATGCAGATGACATCACCCTTATGGCAGAAAGTGAAGAAGAACTAAAGAGCCTCTTGATGAAAGTGAAAGAGGAGAGTGAAAAAGTTGGCTTAAAGCTCAACATTCAGAAAACGAAGATCATGGCATCTGGTCTTATCACTTCATGGGAAATAGATGGGGAAACAGTGGAAACAGTGTCAGACTTAATTTTTGGGGCTCCAAAATCACTGCAGATGGTGATTGCTGCCATGAAATTAAAAGATGCTTACTCCTTGGAAGGAAAGTTATGACCAACCTAGACAGCATATTCAAAAGCAGAGACATTACTTTGTCAACAAAGGTCCGTCTAGTCAAGGCTATGTTTTTTCCAGTGGTCATGTATGGATGTGAGAGTTGGACTATAAAGAAATTGAGCACCAAAGAATTGATGCTTTTGAACTGTGGTGTTGGAAAAGACTCTTGAGGGTCCCTTGGACTGCAAGGAGATCCAACCAGTCCATCCTAAAGGACATCAGTCCTGGATGTTCATTGGCTGGACTGATGTTGAAATGAAACTCCAATACTTTGGCCACCTCATGTGAAGAGCTGACTCATTTAAGACCGTAATGCTGGGAAAGATTGAAGGCAGGAGAGGAAGGGGATGAAGGAGGATGAAATGGTTGCATAGCATCACTGATTCAATGCACATGAGTTTGGGGAAAGTCCGGGAGTTGGTGATGGACAGGGAGGCCTGTCATCCTGCCATTCATGGGTTTGCAAAGATTCAGACACGACTGAGCGACTGAACTGATCTGATATCCCAATAACTTAGAAAAATACTTATTCTATAGTCATTATTCTAATTTTTAAATAAAATACATGTATAAAAAGTGTGAAAGTGTTAATCACTTAGTCATATACGACTCTTTGTGACCCCATGGATTGTAACCCATCAGGATCCTCTGACCATGAAAATCCCCAGGCAAGAATACTGGAGTGGGTTGCCATTCCCTTCTCCAGGGGATTTTCCTAATCCAGGGATAGAAACCATTTCTCCTGAATCACAGGCACATTCTTTACCATCTGAGACAACAGGGAAGACCAAAAAGAAAAAATATAAAAATAAATGATACTTTTATATTTTAATAAAATATTTAAAATTTTTTTTTTTTATAATATATAAAGATAACTAGAAGGAAAAGAAATTGACTGCCATGCTTTCAGGTCTCTTCTGTTCATTTTCTAAAAAGATATCAAGTATAGGAAAGAGATTTTGTGTAGTAAGTGGTGATCTCTTCACTTGCCAAGGATCCAACACAGAACATCAAGTGTGAAAAAATAGAGTAATAAAGCCTACATGTATACACTATGGGTATTTTGTACACTTAGTTTTATACAGGACAATTTTGTATAACTATCATTTTTCTAGGTACAAAACAGTGGTCTGATTAGGGATCTATTGGCTTTAATCTTGTTACTCACACGGGTTACAAAAGTTTGCTCCTCACCGGAGAGAGCACCGTACAGACATCCCATCGGTTCTGTGAAAATTTCTGAAACTCTCCACTTGATATCTTCCTGCCAAATTCCCGCTGACTGCAAATGAGCACAAAATGTCAGCTTTTGTTATTTGAAGCACTAATGATGGATTTGAAATATTATTCTAACTTTGATTCCAGGATTTATTATTATGATTTAACTGATGTAATATTCCAAGTCCTGTTAACGAAAGAATCAGATTTTAATAGCGAGTGTGTTCAAATCCAAATAGATCAAATTTGGGGAAATTACAGTAGGTTTTTTTTTTTTTTCAGATTAGAATCAAATTTTAAAAATCATATCTGCCTTAAACATGTTACATTTCCTGGGGAACCAAGGGTGCAATCCCATTGCTAAGGAATATTCTCTCTTGTATTTTTTTGTGGTTCAACTTTTACTCACTGCTATGATCACTATCTATTGAGTATTTAATGATAGGTCATTTAAAGAGAATCTTTCAATTTTAAAACCAAAAAAATTATTATTTTAGATTGTTCTTACTTTTGAACAAGTAAGAACCATCTTAATGAGAATTTGGTGCTTATCAGACAAGACACTAATAAAGTAAAAAAAAAAAAAAAAAACCCTTATCTTTCTTCAATTCATCCATCAATTTCCTTAAAGTTTGGTTTTAACTCACTTATGTGTTCATTGTGCTTTGTTAAATTATATGTCTAATTCATTTTCAGACAAAGAAAAACTGAACTGAGAGGTGAAGTGGAATTTGTGACTAATACCAAAACAAAAGGCTATTCTTCAGAGCCTTAGCCTAGTTATGAAAATACCAGAGTTGTACTTGTAAATCTTGCAAAAATCTGATATTGTTCTTCAAAAGACAATAAAGAGGACTGGTATATTTTTATAATGTCCTTATGCAGTACAATTGAAAACTAACGAACTAATACTTCTACTCTTTTTAGAATTACTCATTGAATCCTTTACTATACATTTTCTGTCTGGCATTCTTGTGACTTTTTAAAATTAAGATTTTTTTTTTTTTTGGAATAGTTTAAACTTCCATTGTAAACCTAAAGGTTTACAGTAAAATTGAGGGAAAGGTACAGAGGTTTTCCATTTACCCTGTGCTTCCACAAATACATAGCTTCTTTCATTATCAGTGTCTCCCACCAGAATAACACATTTGTTGTAAGTGAAGAACCTACACTGACACGTCATAGGCACCTGAAGTCCATAGTTTATGTTAGGGTTCACTCTTGGTGTTGTACATTCTATGGGTTTGGACAAATGTCTTATGTCCATCATTATGATATCATACAGAGTTTTTCACCATCCTAAAAAACCTCTGTGCTATGCCTATTCATCTCCCCTGCAACCCCTGGCAGCCACTGATCTTCTGTTTCCAAAGTTTTGCCTTTTCTAGAAAACTATATAGTTAGAATCATCATGCAGCCTTTTCATAAGTGACTGCTATTCATTTAAAATGTTCATTTAAAAATTTCTCCATATCCTTTAATGGATTGATAGTCCATTTCTTTTCAATGCTGAATAATAGTGGCTCACACAGTAAACAGTCTGCCTGCAATGCAGGAGACCCGGGTTCAATCCCTGGGTCAGGAAGATCCCCTGGAGAAAGAAATGGCAACCCACTCCTGTATTCTTGCCTTGAAAATCCCATGGACAGAGGAGCCTGGCAGGCTACATCCCATGAGGTCACAAAGAGTCAGACATGACTGAGTGACTAACACACAATTGTTCTTTATCCAGTTGTGCCAAAGTTTATCCATTTACCTACTGAAGGGCATCTCAGTTTCTTTCAAGTTTTGGCAATTATGCAGGAAGTTTGTATAAACATTATGCTTAGGTTTTTGTGTGGACATGTTTTCAACTCCTTTGGATAAATATCAAGAAGCATGATAGCTAGGTGGTGTAGTGAATAAATTTAGTTTTATAAGAAACTGTCACGCTGTTTCTTCCAAAGTAGGTGTACCATTTTGCATTTCCATCAGGAATGAATGAGAGTTTCTGTAATTCCATATCATCAGCAGCATTTAATGCTCTCAGTATTCCAAAGTTTGGCCATTCTAATGGATGTCTAGTGGCATCTCATTGTTTTAATTTGCATTTCTCTGGTGACATATGATGTAGAGCATCTTTTCATATGTGTATTTGTGATCTGTATATCTTCTTTTGTGAAGTATCTGTTAAGGTCTTTGGACTATTTTTAATTGGGTTGTTTCTTTTCTTATTATTGAGTTTTAAGTCTTTTGATGATTTTTTGGAAAATGGTCCTTTATTAGAAGTGTCTTTTGCAAATATTTTCTTCTAGTCTGTGTTGTCTTCTCATTCTCTTGACATTGCCTATCACAGAGCAAAATTTTTAAACTTTAATGAAATAGAGCTTATCAATTATTTCCTCCATGGATCATGTCTTTGGTGTTATATCTAAAAAGTCATCACCATACTCAAGGGCATCCAGTTTTTTTTATGTTATGTTATCTTCTAGGATTTATATAGTTTTGCATTTTATATAGAAAGCTGAGCACTGAAGAATTGATGTGTTTGAACCGTGGTCTTGAGAGTCCCTTGGACTGCAAGGAGATCCACCCAGTCCATCCTAAAGGAGATCAGTCCTGGGTGTTCATTGGAAGGACTGATGTTGAAGCTGAAACTCCAATACTTTGGCCACCTGATGTGAAGAGCTGCCTCATATGAAAAGACCCTGATGCTGGGAAAGATTGAAGGCGGGAGGAGAAGGGGACGACAGAGGATAATATGGTTGCATGGCATCACCGACTCAATGGACATGAGTCTGAGTAGACTCTGGGAGTTGGTGATGGATAGGGAGGCCTGGCATGCTGCAGTCCATGGGGTTGCAAAGAGTCGGACATGACTGAGCAACTGAACTGAACTGTGATTCATTTTGAGTTCATTTTTGTGAAGGGTGTATCTTTGTTATAAGATACAAAATAGTACCTGCTCCTAAGAGTTCATATTCTAGTAAGAGGGAGGGATAAGCATAGCTTTATTTCCCAGACCAGTTTGGGTATGGTCCCAAAACAATTAACCAGTAGTAATTCTTTGTGCTAGTCTACCAGTTACATTGCTTTAACCTTGGACTCCCTGAGGCCCTTTATCTCAAAGGCTTCAAATAAGAGACTAGAGACTTAGAGCTGTGAGTTCCTTTCTTACATGAATATTCCCATGATTCCCAGGTTCCCAGATAGGGTTACCAAATAAAATACAAGATGTCCAGTTAAATGTAAATTTCAGATAAATGAATATTTTTTTAGTACACGTATTTCCCACATAACATATGAGACATATTTATACATTAAAATTATTGTTTTTCTGAAATTCAAATTATATTTTTACTTGATAAACTTGTCAACTTACTGCAGATTATAGTGAAAAATGACCCAGACCAACCATTTCCCATGTGTGAGACTGGATGAAACAGCCTTAAGAAGGACACCATAACTGCCAATCCTTGGGGCACCATGGTACGCTTCTGCAAAGCACTTTCTCTTTTTAATGCATACAGAATGGTTGTTGTTGTTTAGTCGCTAAGTCATGTCTGACTCTTTTGCAACTGTATGAACTACAGCCCACCAGGCTTTTCTATCCATGGGACTTTTCAGGCAAGAATTCTGGAGTGGGTTGCCATTTCCTCCAGAAGATCTTCCCAACCCAGGGATTAAACCTGCATCTCCTGCATTGGCACATGGATTCTTTACTACTGAGCCACCTGGGAAGCAGATAGATAGATATGAAATATATATGAAATGAAAGGGAAAGTTGCTCAGTCGTGTCTGACTCTTTGCGACCCCATGGATTGTCCATGGAGTTCTCCAGGCCAGAAAACTGGAGGGCGTAGCCTTTTTCTTCTCCAGGGCATCTTCCCAACCCAGGGATGGAACCCAGGTCTTCCACCTTGTGGGCGGATTCTTTACCAGCTAAGCCACAAGGGAAGCCGAAGAACACAGGAGTAGGTAGCCTATCCCTTCTCCAAGGGATCTTCCCAGACTCAGGAATTGAACTGGGGTCTCCCGTAGGCGAATTCTTTACCAACTGAGTTATCAGGGAATATATAGATACATAGGTAGACATAGATATGTAAAATTTAATATATACACATCATATGTAATATATAAATAATATAATATATATGCAGAGAGAAAAGAAAAACATCTGGTTATCTCCCATACCACCATCCTCCATTGTTCTATGCCTTCAGTTTCTTTCAGAATATCCAGCAATATGATTTTTGTTTAACTCAGTCTCTATTACAGCCTTCCTTTTTCCAGAACTCTGATATTAATTTAAAGAACTGTATAAGGTGACAATTCAGCTTGTTTTCCAGATCCACTAATGTTCTGACAAAATAACAATGAATGTTTTCTTACTTCTAAGTTTATCTCCAATGACAACCTTGTTCTATCTAATTCTCTTTCCCCTCAAAGTGAGCTCTTTTCTTATTGACAATGTTCAGGAATTAAGGGGTGATATTTGTTAATCAATTTTTACCAATTCCTAGATCAGAAGCTACAGTTACAGTAAAATGGAATGGTGAATATAATGGCAGTATGTCATGTGAATAAAAATACCTGATTGTGCTGTTGGTGGGGTGGTGCTACTCAGTTGAAGGTGGAAGGAGAAATGAGGGAGAAAAGAGTTTTCCAGACCAAGAAAAGAATCTCTAAAGATACAAAGGCATGTGAGAACATAGAATAATCCAGAACGGCAACTTGCTGAATGCTGTTAGAGTTTAGGAGGCATATGGGACAGCCAGTAGCAGCTCAAGCTGAGACTAGAACTTGAAGCATCTTCCTTATCTTGCTAAAGAGTTTGGGCTTCATCCTGAGGGAAAAGGAAACCATTAAGAATTTTAAGAGAACTGTAAGGTCAGGGTTTTATATTGGGTTCATTTGAAAGTGGAACCTGAGCTAAGGACTTACATAGTTTATTTGGCAGGTGATCCCAGGAAGTAGGAGGAAGGAGCAGAAGCAACTGGGTAGAGATGGAGGAAAAAGCCAATAAGAAGTATCTACATGGCTACTATAGACACAAGGGTTTGAGTCCATAAGTATTTCTGAGGAGGCTACAAAATGCATTCCAGCCTTGGTTGGGAAGGACAGAAGCTGAGGCACTGATCAAATGACTCCTATCCCTCCTTGGTTGAGGGTTGCATGGGATTGGATGTCGGTAACTCCCCTAGACCTCCACAGGCCAAGTAGGTTCCAGGACTTTCCTGACTTGGAAGGCAGAAAGCAAAGATGGCACACTTATATGAGGTGGGACTCTGTGCACAAATATGAGATTATATCTAAAATCAAAGCCCTAGCCCAGGGGATGAGATGATAGGCAACAAGAGTATCTTCTGTAACTTCCCTGGTAGTCCAATGACTAAGACTCTACCTTCTCAATGCAGGGGGCCTGGGTCCAACCTCTGATTAGGGAACTAGAACCCACATGCAGCAATTAAGAGTTTTCATGCCACAAATAAAGATCTCACATGCCACAAGGAAGATCTTGCATGCAGCAAATAAGATCTGGCACAGCCAAATAAGTAAATCAACAAAAATAAATATTCAGAAAAAAGAGTATCTTCTACGATGGGAAATTATTTGTAATTTACATTATAAATATAATTTGCTAAATTATATGTTATAAATATATTATAATTTGCTATTATAATCATAGCAATTAAAAGGGAATTATTCACAAGAAACCCAAGAAGAAAATATTCATTGATGCATTAATGTTCTGACGTAATATTTAGAATTAAAGTCTTTTACACAGACAGTTCTTATCTGCTAGGAATCTGCAGTATATTCATGCTTTATAAAAAGATGAAACCAGCCAAAAGATTTACAAATGGAATGTAAACATTAAAAAAAGCAAGGATAAACTTGCTTTTTAAAAATAGAAGAATAATATGTTTCTTGGTGTGGTTTGTTTGTAGTTTTCAAAATTGTAAATGAATATTCATTCGTACATAAATTGCCTTTAACTGAACTTGATAAATGGATGAAAGAAAAATGAGATGAAGGGCAAGGAGGTAATATGTATTGAATGTCCACTATGAGATTTTTAAATTTGTATTAATTATGTATACTGCATTACCACCCTGGAAAGTAGTTCCTATTATCCCCCCACAAATAAAAGGAAATTTAGGATCATGTGGGTAGAGGGCTTGTTCAAAGTCACACAGCTCATCAACGGTAAAGTCTATACTCAAATCCATTATCTCCCTGATTCCACTTTGTTTAGCTGTCTTAAGTTACTTCATTTGTAGGGTAAAATATTGAAACACTTGTAATTATAAAAAAGGAAAACTATGGCTATAACATCCACAAATACTAGAACATATATTGCAGTATTACATGCTTGTGAAATATGTGCTTTGATATTTTTATAAACACAATACTAACTACAACGGAAAGTAATCTCAGAAAATGTTCAAATGTGAAGAAGTTTCTTTTGCTCATGGGCAAAAGTTTAGCAATAATACAAATGTATCAGGGTGCTTAGTATTGAGAGAGAAAAAAATGTTTTCTGTGGTCATGTTTTCCAACTTTATATATTTGCTTATCATTTTAATATAAACAGGGTGTATTTATATAGCCTAAAGGAATAGGAACCAGATTCCTTGTTTTCAAGATGCCAAGAAAATATAACTTCGAGGATGATAAGCAATAACAGAAAAGAGTGAATCAAAAATACAAGCTTCTATCTGATTCCTGACCAAGATTTTAATTTTAATGCACAAATATGCCGGGAAAACAGATATATACAGTAGTACCACCCACCCAAACCTGACGCAGGGAAGGGTCTGCCAGCATTCCCATTATAATCTTTGAAGGGAATTCTGATATTTTAATACACATGGAATTGGCACCTAGGCTCTCAGCAAAATGTATTTTTATTAAATACAACAAAAAAAAGTTTTAAAAAAGAGTCCTAGAAGTGTCTGCTGTCTTTGATTAGAAGGCGTGCAATGTACAAATTCCAGTGAACCATTATTAGATCTTATGATGTCAATGGAATGCCTACATTGGTCTTGGTGACTCTGACATGGATCCAGAGGGTAATTCCAAGAGTGAGACTTCATTTACAGGGATAGGGAGAAAGATGCAGTATCCAAATTCTTCAGGCTATTCCAAAAACCACATATGTAATAAATAATCACTAAACCTTACTGCTTTTCATTTGAGAAAGTGAAAAATTGTCATCGATGAGAGGGAAGATTGAATAATAGTAGTAGCCCAGCCTCTGAAGCCAGACTGCCTGGGTTTGAATCCCAGGTCCATTTAATTCTTAGCTATGTGACCATAGGCAAGTTACTCAGCCTCGTAATGCCTCCATTTTCCACCCTATAAAATGAGACTAGTAATAGTGCCTATCATAGTTTTGAGGGTTAAATGAATTAATACAAATAAGTGCTTCAAACAAACAGCAGAGACTCATTGAATGTTGAAAACTAAGCAAAAATCCATTATGTTTATATACATTCTGAATAAGTAAATCTACTCCCATACCATTCAGGAAAGAGTATAAAATTCATGTATGTGTATGTGTGTATGTGAAAGTGTTTGTTTTTCTTTCTTAAACACAGATGCTGTGAAAATTGTCATAGCCATAAATTAAAATTTTTTATAAAGATAATAAAAAACAATATATGTATTTTTTAGAGTTTCAGCGGCTCAGCAGTGAAGAATCTGCCTGCAATGAAGAAGATGCAGGAGACTCAGGTTCTGTCCCTGGGTCAGAAAGATACCCTAGAGGAGGAAATGGCAACCCACTCCAGTATTCTTGCCCGCAAATTCCCATGGGCAGAGTAGCCTGGCAGGCTACAGTCCATGGGGTCGCAAAGAGCTGGACACTACTGAGTGACTAGGCATGCATTCACATACATAATGTTATAGTGAGAAAACACGACTATATGCCAAAATGTATGCAGCTTCTCAGGGTGGAGGTTAGGTCAAATGGACTGCCAAATTTATGCGAAGGATTAGGACAGTTTTAACCATTAGACACGATCCATGTCTTGAGTAGTATTGTCCAGTGGAAATATAATGCAAGCCACATGTATGTGTGTCAAGTTTCCTAGTAGGCATATTTTTAAAGTTTTTAAAGATTGATGAAATTAATCTTAATTTTAATAATACACATTATGACAATATATCAGAAATATTATCAGGTAATAATATTATAACAGATAATAAGCATAAAATTACTAATGAGAAACTTTACATATTTTTTGTTCTAAGTCAGTGAAATTCAGCACATATTTGTATTTACTGCATGGTTAATTCACACTAGCCATATTTCAAGTGCTCAATAACCTAACTGGTGGCTAGTAGCTATGTATTGGAAAGTAGAGGTCTCAAACTATGTACTTTTCAAGGATCTGAAACCTTAAAACTAATATTAGAATATTAAAATATTAAACATTTAAATAACAAGGTATTACTATAACAGAAAACATTAAAATAGCAGAAAATATATAACAGAAACATTAAATAACAGAAAAATTTTTTAAAGATGTATTAAGCATTTAAAAATATAAAATCTACTAAAGTTGCTAATTTTGGTTTAAGGTTCATTAAAATATCATTTCATTTGAAATAAACATGTAGGCTCATGTCCTGTGTTTATGTCACTAGAATCCTGAACATGCCTGATGCTTTTGGAAACATCATAGCCTACTATAAATTGTTACTCATAGTCTGAACAGTCTCAAAAGCAAAAGTATCTTTCAAAAGTCTGCTAAGTGTTTTATTTATCGTGGAATGAGAATCGCTTTAATATGTTTGATGGGACATAGAACAGGGACTCAAAAATGTCTTTATGTCTTCAAAATGGCCCAAATATAATAATATAGTCTTATTACTGGCGATCATGGCTATGATGACTACAGGCCAAGAATCTTGGGATAAGGCAAAACATGTGTCCCCTCTCAGCTCTGTAATTCAGATGCTCAGTGTCCTCTTAAATCCTAGTATCTTCCTCTAATAAAACTGTAGCAGGATTGGAAAGCTCAGGTATAATCTGTTCCTCCAATTGTACTCCCAATTTGACTTATTTTATTTTCTTCAATTCAGTTTCCAGGCAGAAAGGCATGGAAGAGCCATCTCTGGAAGTTGACTGAACTAAGATCCAATCCCAGCTCCATCATTTAGGATAAACTTTGGAAATTTATTTTTTAAAAAGTATTTGTTTATTTGGCTGTACCCGGTCTTAGTTGCAGCACACAGGACTTTTGATTTTCGTTGCAGCATTGCAGGATCTTTAGTTGCGAAATGAGATCTCTTAGTTGCAGCATGTGGGATCTCGTTCCCTGACCAGGGGTTGAACCCAGGCCCCGTGCATTGGCACTGTGGAGTCTTAGGCATTGGACCACCTTGGGAAGTCTGTGACTTTTGGAAATTTATATTCTTCTCTGAGCCTCATGCTTTTCATTTGCAAAGGAGGTAATCATATCTCTTCCCACAGTTGTTATGATGCCTAAATGAGAGCCTGTAAATCACATTAACCTTTGCCTGATTCTTCAGCAGTGGACACTCAGTGCATTATTTCTCTCAAAAACCCTGTATTCAGCTTTTACTAACAAAATGTTCAGTTCAGTTCATTTCAGTTCAGTCGCTCAGTCGTGTCCCACTGTCTGTGACCCCATGAATCGCAGCATGCCAGGCCTCCCTGTCCATCACCAACTCCCGGAGTTCACTCGGACTCACGTCCATCGAGTCAGTGATGCCATCCAGCCATCTCATCCTCTGTCGTCCCCGTCTCTTCCTGCCCCCAGTCCCTCCCAGCATCAGTCTTTTCATGAGTCAACTCTTCGCATGAGGTGGCCAAAGTACTGCAGTTTCAGCTTTAGCATCACTCCTTCCAAAGAAATCCCAGGGCTGATCTCCTTCAGAATGGACTGGCTGGATCTCCTTGCAGTCCAAGGGACTCTCAAGAGTCTTCTCCAACACCACAGTTCAAAAGCATCAATTCTTCAGCGCTCAGCCTTCTTCACAGTCCAACTCTCACATCCATACATGACCACTGGAAAAATGATAGCCTTGGCTAGATGGACTTCTGTTGGCAAAGTAATGTCTCTGCTTTTGAATATGCTATCTAGCTTGGTCATAACTTTCCTTCCAAGGAGTAAGTGTCTTTTAATTTCATGGCTGCAGTCACCATCTGCAGTGATCTTGGAGCCCCAAAAATAAAGTCTGACACCGTTTCCACTGTTTCCCTATCTATTTCCCATGAAGTGATGGGACCAGATGCCATGATCTTAGTTTTCTGAATGTTGAGCTTTAAGCCAACTTTTTCACTCTCCTCTTTTACTTTCATCAAAAGACTCTTCAGTTCCTCTTCACTTTCTGCCATAAGGGTGGTGTCATCTGCATATCTGAGGTTATTGATATTTCTCCTGGCAATCCTGATTCCAGCTTGTGCTTCTTCCAGCCCAGTGTTTCTCATGATGTGCTCTGCATATAAGTTAAATAAGCAGGGTGACAATATACAGCCTTGACGTACTCCTTTTCCTATTTGGAACCAGTCTATTTGTTCCATGTCCAGTTCTAACTGTTGCTTCCTGATCTGCATATAGGTTACTCAAGAGGCAGGTCAGGTGGTCTGGTATTCCCATCTCTTTCAGAATTTTCCACAGTTTATTGTGATCGATCAGTCAAAGGCTTTGGCATAGTCAATAAAGCAGAAATAGATGTTTTTCTGGAACTCTCTTGCTTTTTCCATGATCCAGCAGATGTTGGCAATTTGATCTCCGGTTCCTCTGCCTTTTCTAAAACCAGCTTGAACATCTGGAAGTTCACGGTTAGTAAATGTTATTGGGCATCTCCTGTTATCTAATGTTTACATTTTCATGACAACTCTATGAGTTAGGAGTTATTCATCCTACTTTATTGGTGAGTATGATGAAGCTCATTATGGTCAAATGACCTGTACAAGATCACCGAATATCGTTGAGTTGAGCAAGATACATCATAAAAGTTTTACAATGGTCTCATCCAACAGATTGAGAAACATCCTCAGTTGAAGAAGCACATGCTCAGAAACACAATTAGCTTTCATTTATTCAGTGACTGAATATTCCACTTGTGTTATTTTCTTAAAATTTATGCCACAAGCTCACAGTGGATTTAATTCCTTTCCTGATTAAAAGTGGCTATTAATATATACATTCACTCAGACATTAGTATAGATGAAAATCTACAGACATCTAATGTAAAGCTAGAATCTATTGTTTACTAATAATTATTTTTACAGGAAGGAAGGATAAGAGTGTTTACCTCTGAGGCTGCCTGACCACCACAATGCCCCTCTACAAAGGGAACTATGTTCAATATCCCATTATAAACCATAATGCAAAAGAATATGATAAAGAATGGATATATATGTATAACTGAATCACTTGTTATATACCAGTAACTAACACAGCATTGTAAATCAGCTATATTTTAATAAAATAAATTCTTAAAAAAGGCTTAGTCCCTAAGTCAATGTCTGACTCTTGCGATCCCATGGACTGTAGCCCACCAGGCTCCTCTATCCATAGGATTTTCCAGGCAAGAATACTGGAGTGGGTTGCCATTTTCTTCTCCAAGGGATCTTCCTGACCCAGGGATTGAACCCGGGTCTCCCTGCACTGCAGGCAGATTCTTTGCTGACTGAGCTACCAGGGAATTCCACACACCCCCTAAAAAAGAATATCCCCCTAATTGTGGTAAAGGCTGGAGATAGGGGAAATAGTGGAGTCCCAAGTCAGCAAACGGGAAAAGGCAACTTGTAAAGGGTGAGTGGGTGGGGAATGGGGAAGGGTGATAAGATACATGCCAAGGCCTTCACAGTGCTCCATTGGGAAAATATAACCTTCCCTTTCTTTTGATAAGACTTTAACATTTTCTCTAACTGACATTTTTCACAGCATAAGGTTCTGTCTGTTGTGGTAGCCAGGGTAAGGGGGACTGAATGAAGGGGATGCGGATGGTGAGTGGGCATGGCCCACAGGTCCTGTGGGTATTTGTCCTGCATCTCCATGCAGTTTTAGATTTTTCTGTGGCCTTCTCCCTGACCTGTGAGGATGTCACAGGGTTTTCTCTTTCTCCTCTAGGCTTTCTCTAGAATATTTTAAATTAATTTTCTCTTCCTGCATACCATTGTAGAGTTGTGGCTTTTCATAAATTCTGTGTTTTTCAACCATAATTCACATTCTCTTTTTGATGTTCATCTTGTAGCAGCTTTGAATAGGGGAACCCCTGTAAGGCTGGCATGTGTGACCTTCTGATGCTGCCCCATGAGTCTTTAAAAGGTTGTGTTTTCTTGCACTAGCTGTTCTAGGCTCACTATGTCCCTACTGCAGTTCTGACATTACCTGTTGCTTCAGATTAATCCCAGGTTTCAGAAGGAAAAAAAAAAAAAAAAAACAGCATAGGTAATAATAATCTAATAATTTAGGCATTAAGAAGAGTCATGGTAAAACACCACTTCTGATCATTTAGTGATCTGAGAAGCACTCTTAGAATTTCTGCTAAATGTTTTTCAGGCAATGTAACTTTCTTGCCAGAACCCAGGTTATCCCCCTTCCAAAACTGCACCCTTCCCTCCCGATATTCACTGCTACCAGATACGAACAAATTTCTGTATCCTTGTGTTCCCAAACTCTCATTCAATTTTGCCATGTAAGGGCTTCCCTGGATAGTTCTTACAAGAGTTTCAGTTCATTTTCAATTTAAAGATGTTGGCATTTGTACAGCTGACAGTCTGGAGTTCTTAGAAGGTGATTTCTAGACTACTCATCTTTTCTTGGGGTTAGAGTTCACCTCACAGAAGAGGGCGAATCCACACTCCCATCCCACCTTGAGAATACAGGAAAACTTGAGCAGCTCAGTATCCAAAATTTTGTACATGAGTTTCATTTTACCACCATCTGGTTCATCTACAATGAGATAATGTATATTTATAAGTGCAAGATTTATATATTTCAGTTCTGGCTGGCACACAGAAAAAGAAAATCTGCTTCCTACTATTTAATTTCTAGTGATATTAGAACTATCATATTTTCATATATTCAAGCAACTTTTCTAAATCCGGTTTTGATATTAAAGCTCTTAGATTTATCTTGCTACCTTCTTGAAACCACAAACTTCTTTATACTACACAAAATTTCTTATCAATACTGTATGCATGCTATAAATTGTGACAGCAAAGTTTGTGGAATAAAGATCCAAATTATTTCATAGTCAGATTAGCGAAGAATTAAGTGTAAATATAGGCTCTTGAGGTTTTATCCAAAATCCTCTTTGACTCTTATCATTAGAGGATATAATTTTAATTTAAATAACATACACATAATATGTAAAATTATATAAATATCCCTGTGTGTATATATATGAATTTTTATTTTAATTAAAAATAGCCCTAGCAAAGAACTCAAATTTTCCATGGACTTATTATAATGCTTCTTAAATTCATACTTTTAAAATCTAATTTACAGAAGAAAACCTAGACTCTATCCAGAAAAAAGGTAAATAAAGAAATATTAGGAATATCACTAAAATTATACATATATTTTGTAATTAGTGCTTTCTTCTAAAACTAATTCATAAAAAGTCAGTTTTTCTACTTGCAACATATATTTCTTTGTATGATATATTTCAATTCTAAGTGTATGTTTTATAAAACATTAATGTAAAATTTAAGATATTTACCTTTGAAGTAGAAATTTGATTCCTTTATGGAATCAAAATATGCCATGCCCACCACCACCACCTTTTATTTTTTGTAGTAATTGTATTCAACTCTACAGAGGAATAAAAAAAAACAAAACAGAACAAAATCATTTAAATTTAGGGCAAAGCATTAATTTTTACAGTTTTACTGTATAATATATTTTTATCAACTTGTGATATTTAAAAGGCACAGATGATTCAGTAACCAAGAAAGGCGAGATGGTTGATTTGATTTCTAACTGTCTAGAATCGTGGCTCTGGCTAATGATACAAATTTAAAGCTGACACTTTTTTCCTTTTTTTTTTGCCTTAGTCTCCTATTTATTTCTTAGCCTTGGATTGTCCATTTCATTCCAAAGTTAAATTTCTTTTTTTGACTTTAAATCTAGTGGAATCAGGTGAAAGAACAATTGGTTTAAATATAATTTTTAATCATGTACATATATATTCACAATGTCATACTGTTTTGCTGGCTAGAAACATTAATATTGATATTGACATAATCAAACATAGGTTCTTTATGTTTCATAATGTTGCCAGCTGAAACTCAATGGTTTCAACTGAATATTTTCTAATGGTCTTGCTCTAAAGACCCTTAATCTGAAGATGTTTTAAATTCAATGTATCAAACTCAGAACTCTTCGCTCTCTTCTGATAGAAGTGCTTCCCATAAAGTTATTTGAATTTTGCTATATGTTCAAGCTTTCTTTCTGAATAGGATCCTTTTCAATGCCAGCCATTTTTTCCCCCCACTTCTTTTGTTGTCTAGGCTTATTCTGAAGAAAGAGTTACTCTAATCTGATTCATTTCTAATTAGTCAAAATTTAAGGTTTAGCTGAAGGAGTGACAAATTTGATAAAAATAGATTGCTTCTGGGGAGGTATTGTGAATTTTATATTATTTGTAGGATATGCCCTCTCAAGGATCAAAGATGTTAAGGATAAGATTCTCTCTGAGAAGTTTTCTGCTTTTATGCAGACTTTCCACAGGCATTGGAAAAAAAGCCTCTACTTGATTTTCCTTTCTTCTTTCTCTTCCTGGCTTTAACTTGCCTTTTTCTCATTTCCTTTTTTTGTTGTTGTTTGTTTTTTTCTCTTCCATTCCCTTCTCTTCCTTTTCCTTTCCCTTCTTTTCTCTCACCTCCTTTCCTCTCTCCTTCCTTCTTTGTTCCTCTTCTTTGTATATCTTATCCTTTTGTGCATGTGTATTAGTCACTCAGTTGTATCTGACTCTTTGTGACCCCAAGCACTGTAACCTGCCAGGCTCCTCTGTCCGTGGGATTTTTCAGGCAAGAATACTAGAGTAGGTTGCCAGTTCCTTCTCCAAGGGATTTTCCAGACCCAGGGATTAAACCCGGGTCTCCCACATTGTAGGCAGATTCTTTACTGTCTGGGCCACCAGGGAAAATCTTAAGGCATCTTTTTTAACCTCTGCTTATCTCTGATGGAAGAAGTTAAGAATATGTCCTTTGTAAGTCTCAGCTCCCAAAAGACACAAACGACTTCAAAATTGAGATTTTCTGACTCTTTTCTTGGATATTTAATAACACTAAGAGCCATGAGAGCTAACTATGGGCATCCTTGGTGTTATAGTTCCAAATTTTAAAGTTCTGGCACCACAATGGTCCAATATCATTTAAGCATGTACTGGGTTTCTTTTCCAAGCCTTGAACTTAGGAGAGGCCATAAATGTTAATCCAGGTTAGGGATGAAAACAGGATACTCAATTTTTTATGGGATCATAAGAGAAAAATTAAATTGTAGGTCTGGGTGGTATAAAAGGTACACAGGAAGGCTCAGTTTGTTTCCCTGTCTAAAATGGTCATGTGTTTCTGAACTGAAATTAGTTCAGCACAAAGCCTATCCATAGCTGAAAGGATATAAGCTAAATTTTACCTTTATATCATTCCGCAGCTAAAAGGATATAAGTGGGAACAGCAAGATAGCAATGGATCTTACTTATGTATTTTACACAGGATGAAGATTTGTCTATTATTGGGGACAAGGGCTCACACACACAGAGTGACCTCTATGAAATGAACAAAATTGAAAAGATAAAGTAAACTCAAAACATCACTGGACTCAAATCCCCTGTGATACTCTGGACTGCACATGTCCAGATAGTTTAAGAGAAAATGAATGTAGTTCATGAGGCCTTTTCCTTTGTGCATGCTAAGTGCACACTTCAGTGCAGATTTGTGCACACTTCAGTTGTGTCTGACTCTTTGCAACCCAATGGATTGTAGGCTCCCAGCCTCCTCTGTTCACAGGGATTCTCCAGGCAAGAATATTGGAGTGGGTTGCCATGCCCTCCTCCAGGGGATCTTTCTGATCCAGGGATCGAACTCGCATCTCTTACATCTCCGGCACTGACAGGCGGGTTCTTTACCACTACCACCACCTGGGAAGCATAAAACATATCCAATGAATGGCAAAGGCTTAGGATGAGGCCAGATGGCAGAAAAGTCACAAAGAAGGCTTTGAAAGGAAATCCATAATAAGAGCAGAAAGTGGGAGAATTTTCTCTAGTGATTTACACCCCAAACCAAAGCCGAGGACATTGTCATTCTGTCTCACTGGGGAGAAGGACTGCTTGTACCTTAGAGAACAGGAACTCCAAATGGGAGTAAACGGTAAATAGTAAATAGTAAATGGGGGCCAGGCAGTTTTTCTGTAGTCTCTGAACCAACATCATTCATGCAAGAATATCTTCCCTTGTACATTTACAATCCACCCAAATGTGGCAAATGCAGGGACTCAGATAAGGACAAGTATAGAAAGAATTGGAGTCAGTAGTCTGCCTACATCTTTAGCAAGCAGGGAACACAATTTCTGTCTTTACAAAAAGTGACTCTGGCAGCTGCTCTCTCTAAAAGGTCCACAGAGATTCGGCTTGAGCAGCAGCAACTTCAGCTCTACAGCAGCCTACCTCCAGCCACCCAGCATGGAAGAGGCAGCGCTTCAGTCAGTGGAGAACTACAGATAAACATGCCCCAGCTAGGATCTGGTGTCTGGGAGCCCAACGTTTCAGAGCTTGGTGTCGACTAGGTCTGCTGATGGTAGCAAGTAAACAGAATGAACACCTATAAGGAAACTCACAGGACTCCATCTTATACTAAGTGGAAACCAAGGGAAATGTCCAGACTCTATTAATTTACCAGGAGGAGTCTCTTTGTTTTACAATTATGACCTTTTCTTGACCACACCAGTTGGTAAAGTCTGGATATTGTGATAGATGTGCAAACGTTTTGGTAACTTGACTTTTTTACTGAATAAATTATAACTTAATGTAAATATTTACTATTCTTTACAAGTATTTCATGAAATGATTTTTGACTGAAGCATGATATTCTATCATATGGACATACAACTTAACTCATTTAACTAATCTTCCAGATATGGAAATTTAAAGTTGTTTCTTTTTTTTCTTTTCAAGTTTAAATAGTACCACCTCAAATGTATTTGAAGATATATCTTTGAAAATATACTTTTGTGTATATCCCCAATAATTTACCAGTTGGGATTTTTATAGCTTTTCATTTTAGCAAGTTTCTATAGTTCACAAATCATAACCTTAATGTCTATTTTTCTTTTGCTGTATTTAAAAAATTCACCCTTCTTTAACGAGTAGTATGCTTTTAAAAGCATACAAAGTAAAAAAACAAAAAAGGAAAAGACACAGATTTTACTGATTCAATGCTCAGTCCATCCTTATCATACTTAAGATTTGAAAATCTATTTTCATATTGTCATTTGACAGTGATAATTAAACCAATTTTAACAAATTGAAGAATATTTTATTTTCCTCTGAAGACTTCCCTTATTTGCCCTTATCAGAAGATGTCACTTCTTCAAGATAGGTGAATATCAAATTTAAATCACAAATATTCAAACCAAATTAACATGGAGAATTTCAAGTCATCTCAATGTCGTGGTGACAATATCCAGATTTCAATACATTTACAATTATCTTGTAATGATTTTAATACATTTACATTACATTCCTGTTCCCTGTTACAAACTTCTCTACCACATGAACTGGTAGTCATACCACAATACAACTGTAACTTTTTTACAAAATGAAGACATTTTTTTCTAAAGTATTTTGGAAGTAAATTAAATATTAAAATTCATGCTCAGTTTTCTTTTTCATAAATCTGTCAACTTTTCCTTACCTTAAAAGTAAACTATGTGAGACAAGAAAAATAAAAGCTAGACATAGAGACAACCAGCCAAAAATTCTGATTTGGAAGAACACTGAGCTTTTCTATATAGCTGCAAATTGCCTAGCTGAGACAGAGAATTCTAGCTACTGGGCACTTGTGTTAGTGCCTCAGTTGTGCCCAGCTATTTGTGACTCCATGGACTGCAGCCCACCAGGTTCCTCTGTCTATGGGATTTTTCAGGCAAGGATACTGGAGGTATCCTTCTCCAGGCACTTAGTAGGTATTATTTAGTTCTTCCACGAGCTTTATGAGGGAAGTTATTACTATAGATGAAGAGGGCTTAGAAATCTTTAAGACTTTGCCCAATAGCACATAGCAAGTGAGTTGAAGACACCTGTAGTATTCTAGAACAAGTGTACATCCAGTCCATCCCCACTGCTTTCCAGTACAACAGTGGTGTGAATGAGAACTACTGACAGAGTATGCCTTCCTTGATACCAAAGTATGGCTTGATCTCTCCTTAGTGAAAAGCCCAGAAGTCTGGGAAAGTAAGTGTAATTATTTGTACAAAATTAATAGAGTCCCAAGATAATAATGAGATTAATTAAATTACAAACTACTAGAAACATATACATCTGAGAGTCTCTCAGTTTGCTTTCTGAGTAGAAAACTAATGTAACTCAGAAAGGCATCCGGTCTCTTATTGAGGGAGAAAGGATAGTCAAACACACTCACCTCCCCAACTCATATATGTTCCCTCAGTCCCTTTATTGCCTGTCCTTTATCCCCAGGTTCAGCCTTCCTTGCCATACCAGGGGTCCTTCTCTGCCTCACAAGACTGCTCTGCGTGAGAAATGGAAATGGAGGAGGCTGTCTTGGAGGTCTACCCTGTGGAAGAATATCTGAAGTAAAATCAGAACTTTTATGATTAATTTTATGCTACCTTATCTTCTGTGCTTTATTTTAAAAGACTTTCTCAGCCTTGAATTACATTGTGAAAGGAAAGATCCTCTTTTTGCTGTTTAAGCTAAACCTTAATTAGGGAAGGGGGGTTGTTGGCTGGGGCAGGGAAGGTACAGAAAGAAAGTCTGTGGTGGTGTGAGATTGGGGTCTGCTTCACACTGCTTCAAAGCCACACTTTTAGCAAGTATTTCTCAGAAAATAATATTAAACTACTAATGTGAGGATATTCACTTTTTCTTAAACTCTTTGGATGAGTTAACTGTAGATTTCCAGTCCCATACTCATTAGCAAACAGAACAATTCCTTTAAGATGAATTACAGAGGATGACTGTGGCAAATAAAAGCTTTGGGATGGAAGGATAAAGGTAGTCAGTATACTTTTCATCACCTTTCCTCTGGACAGTTCAGTTTAGTTCAGTTCAGTCACTCAGTCTTGTCTGACTCTTTGCGACCCTAAGGACCACAGCTCGCCAGACCTCCCTGTCCATCACAAACTTCCAGAGTTTACCCAAACTCATGTCCATTGAGTTGGTGATACCATCCAACCATCTCATCCTCTGTTGTTCCCTTCTCCTCCTGCCCTCTATCTTTCCCAGCAACACGGTCTTTTCTAGTGAGTCAGCTGTTCACCAGAGTCATCAGGTGGCCAAAAGATTGGAGTTTTAGCTTCAACATCAGTCCCTCCAATGAACACCCAGGACTGATCTCCTTTAGGATGGACTGGTTGGATCTCCTTGCAGTCCAGGGACACTCAAGAGTCTTCTCCCACACCACAATTCAAAAGCATCCTCAGTATCTGTGAGGACCTGGTGGGGAGGAGCAGAGTGGGCATGAGAGATTTCCCAAGGTCTTCACAGCAGAACAGTCAGTCCAAGGCCGACATTAAGGGTGGCTGGGAGATGAGCCAGCAGTGACTGCCCTCCAGACCATTCAGTGCACATGCAGGGCCCACCACTCACGCTGAAGCTGGGGAGCCCAGCTACCTGGCCTAATTACCACTCGAACAGGGCCAGCCAAGATGTTTATATATGTCTTTTTCAGTTTGTATTCCTCTGTGTCCAAAATGCAGCCCTTTTGAGTCATCCCACTTGGTCGAGCTGCTTTCAGGGTTTTGTAAGTTCCCCGGGCTTGAATCTGGGCCCTGCCACAGGGTGATGATGGCATGATGGAAGGGAAAGCCCCGAGGACACCCTGGCAGTGTAGTCACAGCTGCAAGCTGGGAGGGTGCTGTGCAGACCCAGTCAGCCCAGTGCCTCCTCTTCCCTTCTTCCAAGGTCAAGGAGTCCTCAGATTTTTGGCTGGAGGCACAGTGACTCAGTGTGGATGTTCTATTTTGCTGCCTACAATCTCCATTTTTTTGATACCAGCCCATCGCTCTGTTCTTTTCCAAGCACCAGGCTTTTCATGACTTCTAGACTACATCATTTCTGTCTTGCTGTCTCCATACATCAATACTTCCAAGGCCAGACAGTTTTTCCAAAGAATCCAATTTTTCCTTATAAATCCATGTTTGTTCACTCCTTTCCTAGAAAGTGGTCAATATCCATCCTTCTAGGTGAATTTGATGATGAGATCATGATTCATTAAACTCTATATAACAGATAAGGCTTTCCAAGTAGTGCTAGTGTTAAAGAACCTACCTGCGAATGCTGTAGACACAAGATGCACAGGTTCATCCCTAGGTTGGGAAGATCCCCCAGAGAAGGAAATGGGCTCTCACTCCAGTATTATTGCCTGGAAAATTCCATGATCAGAGAAGCCTGGCAGGTTCAAGAGGCCACAAAGAGTCAGATATCACTGAGCAACTAAGCAAAGCACATACAACAGATAAGAGGCTGGGGTAAAGATTTGAGCTGTTAAGTAGAAAGAAATATGATAATGTAGCAATTAAAGATTTATCATATTATTGATTAAAATTAGTAAATATTACCATATTACTTAATCGATATATCAAATTACTTAATTGCTAAAGTAGCAGAGATCTGCTAGGCCTTATACATGCCTAATTTTAATAAGTTGGTCTGACACTTAACCTTACAAAAGAGGTCTCTCTCAAGGAAACAAAATTATGCTGGAAAACTGAGCTTATAAAGTACATGTACTAATAATATCATCTGAGCCATACTATTAAAGGTGACAGATATGACATTTGCTGACAGATACAAATTGACTTAATCAAGTATTAATAGTAATAAATCGAGGCAGGATTTAAATATGTGGTCTAATGTGACTTTTCTATCAATCAAAATCTGTGATCTTGCTGCCCTGAAAGGAGATAAATTTCTATTGCTTTAGGAAAGTGTAGTAACTACTTCATAATGAGGCTTACCTATCATCAGAGAGCTGTGAAATCTTCAAATATGTGCAAAGGCTCATTTAGGTAGTTAAGTGGTTGGTCCATACACTTAGCATCAAACTATTCATTTTAAGAATATAGAAAATATTCAGAGTTCATAGAGAAAGTGAGAAGGCCTCTTTAATTTTTTGAAACAATATTGAACCTACAAATATGTGGGTGTGTGGGTGGGTGGATGCATGAATGTGTGTGTCCATATTTTATTGTGCAATGCAGAGTATAAATGCTCTAGATTCAGGGACCACAAGCTGGTGGTCTTGCATGCAAATTCATCCTGCAGACATGAAGACATACTTTGTTTGGCCCATAGTGTTTTAAACATAGGGACATTTCACAGAAAAAAATCTGGATTTCTGATTTCGTTTTGGAAAATCAGGCAACAGTGGGCATTCCCACACAGCAACAGTTGGTTTGATCTGAGTAGGAGCTGTCCCATTTAGGTGCAATATATACACTCAAATTTGCCACAATCTCTTCATGCTACTTTCTTCTAGCCTGCTTCACTCATTTACATTAACTGCCAGGCTTCTGTTGGTAATTTAAGTTTTGGTTTTTTTTTTTTTTTACCTCTGTTTCAGACATTCAAAACCATCTCAAACATTAGAGTTGAAAGGGTTGAAGAATAAAGTATTTAAGGGATACATCATGAATAAAGGGATTTAACATGAGAATTTAAAAGTGAATGTAAAAGGACTTCAGATAGTTGGAAGGGGAAAAGGAAGTCTCTTTAGTAAGGGAAAATAGGATGAGTGGGACTTCAGGCATCAGTGATGCCTAGACATTGAGATTTGGGTAGGCAAGCAAGACTAACATTCCACATTAAGGAAATAAGGTATTTGTGTTTAGTCTAATTTGGTCAGAAATGAGAATCCTGTGAAGAAACTGTAGGAAGTTGTTGATTGAAAAAAAAAAAAAAGCACAATGTGAGAGTTAAATTTTATTTGGGGCAAAATGAGGACTACAGCCCAGAAGACAACAATTCAGACAGCACTGAAAATCTTCTCCGAAGTAGTAGGGGGAAATGCCAGTAGATGTGTGATTTTGGTGAAAGGGGTGTACACACAATCAAGCATATGTTTTTTGCAGAAGGTTTCTGCTGGTCCCTTGAAGGTTAATACTTGTCATGATGAGCGGTCTTCACCATGAAGGATGTTACTGCTCTTCTAGATATGAGGAGATATAAGAATTGAACTCATAAAATCTTCTTCTGAAAATATCTAACTATCTGAAGACCTGTTCTGCCAGTTTTTCCCAGAGCCCATAGTGCCTCATTTCTGATCTCCACTCTGAACTCCTTTCAGGGGGTGTTGAAGGTTGGCAGCTGCAGTGGCTCATAATTTAATCCTTGCAAAGGTAGATGGCAAGTGCCAATTTGTAAGCAAAAAGTTATATGATATGATGAAAGTGATATTTTATAGCTAACAGTTGGTAGAGGAATATGTTGAGAGAAATTGTACTCACATGTAATAGTTGGGTAGCTGTGCAGTAAATTGGTGTGAAATAAGGAGGAACTCCCAGCTGGAGATTTGCAGTACCAAAAGACTATACATGAGACCTTTTGAAAGACTAAGCAACGGGCCTTGAAGAACATGTACTTTCCCAAATTGATATGTTCACAGGTATATCACTCAGTTCAGTATAGTTCAGTTGCTCAGTCGTGTCTGACTCTTTGTGACCCCGTGGACCACAGCACGCCAGGCCTCTCTGTCCATCACCAACTCCTGGAGTCTACTCAAACTCATCTCCATTGAGTTGGTGATGCCATGCAACCATCTCATCCTCTGTCATCCCCTTCTCTTCCCACCTTCAATCTTTCCCAGCATCAAGGTCTTTTCAAATGAGTCAGCTCTTTGCATCAGGTGGCCAAAGGATGGGAGTTTCAGCTTCAGCATCAGTCCTTCAAGGAACACCCAGGACTGCTCTCCTTTAGGATGGACTGGTTGGATCTACTTGCAGTCCAAGGGACTCTCAAGAATCTTCTCCAACATCACAGTTCAAAAGCATCAATTCTTTGGTGCTCAGCTTTCTTTATAGTCCAACTCACATCCATACATGACTACTGGAAAAACCATAGCCTTGACTAGATAGACCTTTGTTGGTAAAGTAATGTCTCTGCTTTTTAATATGACATCTAGGTTGGTCATAACTTTCCTTCCAAGGAGTAAGCATCTTTTAACTTCATGGCTGCAGTCACCATCTGCAATGATTTTGGCGTCCCATAAATAAAGTCAGCCACTGTTTCCCCATCTATTTCCTGGCTTTAAAATACAAGGTATATTTGTTACATTAAATAATTAGTACTTAATTTATCTTGAGATAAAATCTATTATTTCTTTGAATTTACTGTCTTTTAATTGACACTATTTCTGAGGCCAATTATTTCTCCATACCTTTGTCTTTCATCTTACCTCTCTCCAACATGGTAAATTGTCTATCCTTCCTCTAGGTTCCTTGGTAATCCACTTATATTGTAATAGATGATGATTTTGAAAATATAATTCTTCTTTAAGGGAGAATGGATATGAAGACAGGACTCAGAAAAATAAATTTTAGATATTTTGAGTTGTAAAAGATCTTAGTGATTAAGCTAATCCCCTTATTTTCTGAACTGTTGGTCATAAAACTGAGGCTCAGTTGATGCAAATGATAGACTGAACCAATAAAAATGGCTACTTTTGAGCAATGCAAAAGTTTCTTCCTTCCAGTCACAGGAGTTTAGGTAAATTAGCTCCTAGCAAGATCTGCTCTGGTGTTCTGTAAGATCATACCTGTACTACTTAGTCAATCAAGAATATCTGAGAATTCTTGAAGTCTTAACTTGAGGTATACTAAATTTCATTTTACTAGCTGAGATTACTGGAGTCCTGATGCAGAAAGTTTTGTTAGCCTATACCTCTAAGGAAGTCTCAAGTTAGAGTAGCATGAGTCCTGATACAAGGTCTAGTTCAAGGACCCGCTCCATTTGTAGCCTGGCTAAGATGTATCTAGCTCCGAGGAGGATTTTATCTTCATTAAAATTTATAGGTATTTTAACCCACAAATTAATTAAAATGCCTTCTACCTGAAATTGAAATATTGTGGCAACAACACATTATCTAATAAAGCAATTTATACACAAAGAGGATTTTATTCTCTATTTTGGAAGATCTACCTCTAAATTTTAATGCCTCGGTTGGATGTTGGCCAATATGACTCTCTCTCCACATATATCATAAATCAAGATCTTTAAAAGCAGATTTTAGTAGATGTTGATGACATCTAGATTACAACTCTAGCTAAAACAAAGTATCAGTTCACAGTGATTCTACTAAAAGTAAGACCAAATGTATATGTAATTCAGATGGCTTGCTGTCTATATGGGTCTGGATATATAATAAACTGACAAGCTATAACTAAAATGAATTCTATTTTCTATCTACTAGGATAAATCATAAATTTAACATCCTATAGTAGTTTCTCAATCAAAGGAGAAAATTTATATACTGAGAATAATACACATAACTATGTTTTTCTAAATATATGTATATCAAATAATTATAAAATATCTTGTGATTAGAAATAACTTCTAAAAGAAAGTATTAACTAATTGTATTCAAGAATATATTTGATTGCCTTTCTGAAATTATTCTCAAAGTGAGTTGTCAAGCTCATTTTAAAACCAATGTTCATTTTAAGAAACTGAGAGTTCAACGCCATGTAAACCTAACACTGAAGATGATTTATTAATGCATAACCCTTCCTCAGTGGATAGGAAAGAGCCAAGTAGTTGAATGTTCAGAGAAGCCTTTTTAGGATGGCAGTTTCCTTATCTTAAAAGCTAGTAGCCCTTTGGTTTCTGATGGCATCACTGCCCCCTGAGATTATTTTCAAAACTGAGAACCAAGAAACTATTTAGATGGAGCATATGAGCACTGTCCTTTGAACTGCATGTCTAATAATTTCTTTGTTCCAAAATGACAGTTATTTTAGCATTTAAAAAAGCTTGGAATCTGATTTTTGAACAAACTTGGAAAGTTTAGAACTGAAATTAAAATTTCTATTGCCAGGAATTCCTCAGCGGGCCAGTAGCTAAGACTCCACACTCCCTGTGCAGGGGACTTGGGTTTTACCCCTGGTTGGGGAACTAGATCTCAAATCCTGCATGCCTCAACTAAAGATCCTGCATACTACAATGAAGACCCAGCACAGTCCATTAAATACTTTTTTTTAATTTCTATTGCTGAAAAAGTACACTTCTTCAGAAACCATTCTGATCAATTGTTCCCTGATTGTTTGTAATTTCAATTTCTCAAGATTAATGAGATTGTGTGTCCTTTCTTTCATCAGTGGTTTGTTTTCCCTAATCTAGCCTGTGTGTGTATGTGTGTGTGTGTGCACGCGTGCACGCACATGCTAAGTTGCTTCAGTTGTGTCCAACTCTTTGAGACCCTATGGACCATAGCCTGCCAAGCTCCTCTGTCCATGGTATTCTCCAGGCAAGAATACTGGAGTGGGTTGCCATGCCCTCCTCCAGAGGATCTTCCAGACCCGGAGATTGAACCCCTGTCTCTTTTGTCTCCTGCATTAGCAGGTGGGTTCTTTAGCACTAGTACCATCTATTTCAGAAATCCTACACATCTGGCCAATATAAAATAATATTTGACCCACAGTGACTCAATCTCTTTGCTCTTATAGGCCTGAATATTTCTATAGCACTTACCATCCGGCATCTTGTGGACATATTTGTAGTATTTGCTTGCTGGCTTGTCACTCGCTCCACTAGGTGGACTTGGTGGGGACAAGGCCTAATCTGGTTTGTTTGTGCCCACAGTGCCTGGCACAAAATAGGTGCTAAATAGACTTTGAATACATTGATGAATTACTGAACATTAAAAAAAGAATTTACTATCATATTAGAACACAATCCTGCCAATCATTTTCTTCCACACAAAGATTATATATATGTGGAAATTAAAAAAAAAACTTAAGGATTTTGCAAAATTAATTCATCATAGTATCAATCCTTGAGATCTACCCACTCATGTAGAGAGTTTTTGTGTCACAAATGAAGGGGAATAAAGGAAAAGAAGCCAACATAGCCTATAAAAAGATATGATCAACCAACTCAGTGTATCAGAGAATCCTAACAATGGTAATCCATCACTTATGATAAATTCAAACAACATTTACTTTTTGGCAGGTAACTTTGTGCCAAGAATTTATCTTGCATTCTCTTTATTTATGATAAAACAAAAGTGACATTATACTTTGTCATGAAAGAATACTTTAAGTGATGCTTTTAATATATATATACACTGTACTTGAAGCAACTTCTTCCTGATTTATGATTATAGATGCCACTATTCAAAAGCTGTGGTAGTTGATATAAAAAGGAGTGTGCTCAGCTACCATGTGAGTGAGGATTGATGCATGTTCCATTAGACTAGAAATCTTAATGCCTTATCCACTCCCAATTTTTTCCTAAGCAAGCACAAATTGGGTTTTTATCTCTGGAGATACTCACCTGCCAACAGAATAAAATTCACATGCATTAAGATCTGTGATCTTAACATACTTTAATTTTATGTGCTATACTTGGAGATTAGTCTTTTGTGGGATGCCTTAAGAAATTTTGCTTTTGGCTTGGCATTATTTTTTAGCATTTAAAGTTACATGCTTTGAGGCTGATACTACTTTGACTTTATAGAATGTGTGTGTTGCACGGTTCATTCACTAATGAATCAATTTCCTTTAGAGTATACTCTATGTGTATGTGCTCTTTCTATCTCCCTGTCTCTCTCTCATGTGTGTGCACTCATGTACATTTATTCCTTTGATAGAGATTCCATTGGGGACCATTATTAATCTTTTATTTTTGATCTAGGTAAGTATTGCTTGTAATATGCTCAAGATCAAAACAGAGGAAAAAGAGGAAGTGGACCTTTTACATCACTTCACGATGCTTTTGTAATTCTACTAAGTTAGGCTATAAATGTTTCCAAAATGACCATTCAGGTATGACCTAAATCAAATCCCTTATGATTATACAGTGGAAGTGACAAACAGATTCAAGGATTACATCTGATAGAGTGCCTGAAGAACTATGGACAGAGGTTCATGACACTGTACAGAAGGCAGGGATCAAGAACCTCCCCAAGAAAAAGAAATGTAAAAAAGGCAAAATGGTTGTCTGAGGAGGCTTTACAAATAGCTGTGAAAAGAAGAGAAGTGAAAAGCAAAGGAGAAAAGGAAAGATATACCCATCTGAATGCAGAGTTCCAAAGAATAGCAAGGAGAGATAAGAAAGCCTTCCTAAGTGATCAGTGCAAAGAAATAGAGGAAAACAATAGGATGGGAAAGACTAGAGACCTCTTCAAGAAAATTAGAGATACCAAGGGAACATTTCATGCAAAGATGGGCTCAATAAAGGACAGAAATGGTATGGACCCAACAGAAGTAGAAGATATTAAGAAGAAGTGGCAAGAACACACAGAAGAACTATACAAAAAAGATTTTCCTGACCCAGATAATCACGATGGTGTGATCACTCACCTAGAGCCAGACATCCTGGGATGTGAAGTCAAGTGGGTCTTAGGAAGCATCACTATGAACAAAGCTAGTGGTGGTGATGGAATTCCAGTTGAGCTATTTCAAATCCTGAAAGATGATGCTGTGAAAGTGTTGCACTCAATATGTCAGCAAATTTGGAAAACTCAGCAGTGGCCACAGGACTGGAAAAGGTATTTTCATTCCAATCCTAAAGAAAGGCAATGCCCAAAATGCTCAAACTACTGCACAATTGCACTCATCTCACATGCTACAAAAGTAATACTCGAAATTCTCCAAGCCAGGCTTCAATAGTAAGTGAACCGTGAACTTTCAAATGTTTAAGCTGGTTTTAGAAAAGGCAGAGGAACCAGAGATCAAATTACCAACATCCATTGGATCATTGAAAAATAGAGTTCCAGAAAAACATTTGTTTCTGCTTTATTGACTATGCCAAATCCTTTGACTGTGTGGATCACAACAAACTGTGCAAAATTCCTCAGGAGATGGGAATACTAGACCACCTGACCTGCATCCTGAGAAATCTATATGCAGTTAAGGAAGCAAAAGTTAGAACTGGACATGGAACAACAGATTGGTTCCAAATTGGGAAAGGAGTACATCAAGGCTGTATACTGTCACCTTGTTTATTTAACTTATGTGCAGAGTACATCATGAGAAATGCTGGGCTGGATGAAGCACAAGCTGGAATCAAGATTGCCGGGAGAATATCAATAACCTCAGATATGCATATGACACCACCCTTATGGCAAAGCAAAGAAGAACTAAAGAGCCTCTTGATGAAAGTGAGAGGAGAGTGAAAAAGTTGGCTTAAAGCTCAACATTCAGAAAACTAAGATCATGACATCTGGTCCCATCACTTCATGGGAAATAGATGGGGAAACAGTGGAAGCAGTGACAGACTATTTTTGGGGGCTCCAAAATCAGTGCAGATGGTGACTGCAGCCATGAAATTAAAAGATGCTTGCTCCTTGGAAGAAAAGTTATGACCAACCTAGACAGCATATTAAAAAGCAGAGACATTGCTTTTCCAACAAAGGTCTATCTAGTCAAGGCTATGGTTTTTCCAATAGTCATGTATGGATGTAAGAGTTGGACTATAAAGAAAGCTGAGCGCCAAAGAATTGATGCTTTTGAACTGTGGTGTGGGAGAAGATTCTTGAGAGTCCCTTGGACTGCAAGTAGATCCAACCAGTCCATCCTAAAGGAAATCAGTTCTGAATATTTATTGGAAGGACTGATGCTGAAGGGGAAACTCTAATACCTTGGCCACCTGATGTGAAGAACTCATTTGAAAAGACCTTGATGCTGGGAAAGATTGAAGGTGGGAAGAGAAGGGGATGACACAGGACGAGATGTTTGGATGGCATCACCGACTCAATGGACATGAATCTGAGTAGACTCCGGAAGTTGGTGATGGACAGGGAGGCCTGGTGTGCTGCTGTCCATGGGATCACAAAGAGTTGGACACAATTGAGCTACTGAACTGAACTGAGATGAAGACTGGAAGAAAATCGTTAAAAACAAACAAACAAACAAACAAAGCAGTAGTCTTCAACCTGTACATCCTATAAGACTAGATTTTTGATTGGAAGTTTCCATTTTCAAATTAGATATATGCAACTGCTTTGGGTCCCATTACCCTCCCATTAGTTCTTTTTAAGTCCTTACATGTTCCACCCTCTGGCAATAATTGGTCCTGCAAACCATTGTGGATGCTTTTAGAGTAAGGTTGTGTCTGAATACAATACTTTTGAATAACACTTGACACAAAGCTGGCAGAGTTCTTTTTTCTTTTATTAGCGGTGTGACCTTGGACAAGTCAGCAACCACTCTAGAAATAGTTGTTTTTACCTGCAAAATAAGAGAATTGAGCTAGAAAACTAACTTCCAATTGTTCTAGGAAATGGAAGAAGAGAAGAGGGAATAATATAAGCAGATATCTGGTTTTCTTGTTCTCACTAGGACAGATCCTATTTGATTGTTTTGCATAATGACTGTTTAGATAATGAAAGAATCACAAAAGTAATGGAAGTTAGGAAATCTCTGGGCTAGAAGATCATCAGGGCTCTTTCTAGTATTAACTATTTTTGAGCATCCTCCTGATCTGTAGGTTACACAAGAAATAAAGAAAAATAAACACACTCTGAGTAGTGAGATTATGGAAGATTTTTCATTTCTTTTTGTTTTTTTCTCTGTATTTTCAACAGTGGGCATACATAACTATTCAAAAATTAGTACTCTTTAAAAAGTAGCTACAATGAGCATATACACTGTAACAGTCAAGAAAAACTTGATTTTAAAGAAATTTTACTGATATCTATAAGTTATATACTGAATAAACATAGGGGAGAGAAAGAGACAGGCAGAAAAGCACACAGTTATGGGTTGGTATTTTAAAAGCATAGAATTTAAAAATCATCTTATACAGATTAGAACATGAGTTATGACTTATTTTGTATAACCCAGTCAATCCCAAATTACATAAGCTTCATGTGCTTTCCATTCTTAGAAATTATTAGGTGTAGTTTATATTCATTGAATACATACTTTAAAAAATAAGATTTTGAACATCAATTCATTTTTTAATGATTGGTCTTTAGAAAATTGAATAAAAGAAAAATTACCACTAGTATTAATTAGTAAATGAGAAATGTTACATACAGTTTAAAAAAACCTCTATAGCTTAAAGCCAAGAAAATTCTTTCTCTAGTCTAGTTTTCTAACTTTTCAAAAAACAATATAATATATTCAAACTCAAACTAATATTTTTAAATTGCCTCTAATAAGCCATTTTCTCAAACCATTCTGGCTTTTAAAGTAATCACTATTCAAGCTCTGAAGAGCAGCAGAGCCAAAAACCATTGTTTTAGTTTTTGCTGCTTTTAAAACCAGTTTGTTTTCCTGGAACCAGTCTGCCAAAGTCTTTTTGCAGTTCAGTAGTTAAGTGAGAAACAGATTTGCCATTAAAATGCACAGTCGTGCCATCTGCATAAAGATGTATAGAGCAGTAATGACATATCCATGTTAAATCATTAATAAAAAGAGAAAAGAGGATCGGGCCCATGACTGACACTGTTGCTTAATAACTGGAAGGAGAAGGAGTGGAAGAGACAGCCCTGTGAACAGTAACAGATTGATGTCTGTCAGAGCCATTTCTTATCTTTTGACAGCGTTTGGGCCAGAGCCCACGCTCCCTACCTTCTGTAGTCAAAGCCCATGGTTCACTAGGCCAAAGCAGTTTGAGAAATTAATAAAAACTATCACTTAATTCAGAATTCCCCTCAAGACATGTATTCATTAATATTAGGTTGTCATAGAGTGACATATGAAGGGTTGGCAAATTCCTTAAAGGCTTTTCATATGTGGAGCTCATGTGTGTTTCCCTCATCAGCATCTTTAAGCCTTCTAAATACTTATTATCAGAATTAACCACCACACTGATAGGCTTTATTGCGTGGTTTCTTATGTTATTTTATGTTGGGGAAATAGAGTTTCTGAGGGTATTAAAATGAGTCATGAATTAAATAATTGGTATAGAATATACATTTCAAATTTAGGAAATGTCTTTGAAAAGGAAAAATGGGGCAGATAAATGAATTTTACTTTGGGGTAAAAAAGTTATACCATTTGATCTTCATTTTTCTGGTGGTAAAGTCAGTGAACCATATATATTGTGATATAACATGTGAAGTTACAGGATAAATTGTAGATAAAATGCTTCTGGCCCTTAGGAATTAACCCATAAGAAAGATGGATAATCCAAGCATCAAAAATATATAAAGGAGTTCAAAACAAATTCTGGCTGCTTACAATGTAAATACATCTACAGGATGTCCCATAGGATCTATGGGAGTCCTGAATTGATTGGAGTAAAAAGATTTAAGTGGCATTAGTCTGGAAAGATTTTTAAAAAGACATAAATTGGGGGGGGGGAAACACTGACTATTTTGATAGTCTAAATTCACCTTCTACTATAGATATTAGTCATAGATTATAAAGTTCATAGTTGTATAGTTCAACATTCAGTGAGACCTGAAAATATGTTACCTTTTCTTGCCTATATCTGCTATCATTTCCTCTGTGATATAAATAAATATGTGCTATAGGATGACCAAATGTTTGTGGGTCAAGGGCTCTAAGTGCTTGTCTCCCTCGGACACTAACTAGTTGAGTGATAGTAAGCAAGTCAGTCTCCTTCTTCCTCAGATTTTCCTACCATAAATTTAGATCCCTTCTAGCCCTTGCATTCTAGAATTCTACTGTGTTAATAATGATCTTACAGTTGTGGGGATAATGTGTACATTAAAACCCTCCCTGACCATTGTAAGAGCTTTATAAATGCCTGTTAGAGGGCTCCATCTAAGTGCACAGCACATGTATTAATAAAAAGGAAATCATCAGGCTTCCCTTCCACAGCTGTTTACTCTGAAAGATCCCAGTCATATGCCAGGAACTGCGCTTGGCATGGTGACACAGAAAGACCCAGTTCCTGTATTTTTGGAGCTTCTAGTTCAGTGGGAGACATTAAATACTTGAGGGAAGAAACAAGTCCGTAACCACTAGTTACGTTAACTAATTTGGAAAAAAGCATATGTTTCTAGGGGGCTTCCTAAGTGGTGCTAGTGGTAAAGAATCTGCCTACCAATACAGGAGATGCGAGAGACATGGGTTCAATCCCTGGGTTGGGATGGTCCCCTGGAGGAGGGCATGGCAACCCACTCCAGTATTCTTGCCTGGAGAATCTCATGGACAGAGGAGACTGGAAGTCGATGGTCCATAGGCTCACAAAAGGTCAGACATGAATGAAGTGACAACACGAATGCATAAGGTTCAAGGAGAAATTTACCTCAAGCTGGTTAAATTCTAGCTGGAATTTACTCAGGGAGAATCCATGTGGGATTATTTTTGAGGTATAATTGACATATAACTTTATATTAGTTTCAGGTATATAACCTAATGACTCATTTTTCCTATATATATTGAGAAATGATCACTACCAGATCATATGGCAATTCTATTTTTATTTTTTCGGGGGAACCACCATACTGTTTTCTGTAGTGTGTTAGTCGCTCAGTAGTATCCAACTCTTTACGACCCCATGGACAGTAGTAGCCCACCAGGCTCCTCTGTTCATGGGATTCTCCAGACAAGAATACTGAAGTGGGTTGACATGACCTTCTTCAGGGGAGCTTCCTGACCCAGGGATCGAACCCAGGTCTCCCTCATTGCAGGTGGATTCTTTACCCTCTGAGCCACCTGGGAAGCCCCATTTTCTATAGTGGTTGTACCAATTTACATTCCCACCAACGGTACACAAGGGTTTCCTTTTCTCTATATCCTTGCCAGTACTGTTATTTACCTTTTTTGATAATAGCCATTCTGACAGGTAGTGTCTTCCCTTACAGCTTAGATGGTAAAGAGTCTGCCTGCAGTGTGGGAGACCCAGGTCTGATCTCTGGGTTGAAAAGCTCCCCTGGAGAAGGGAATGGCAACCCACTCCAGTATTCTTGCCTGGAAAACCCCAAGGATGGCAGAGCCTGGCAGGCTATAGCCCACTGGATCACAGTCAGACACAACTGAGTGAACATGTCCAGTCTGACAGGTTTAGGTGATATCTCACTGTGGTTTTGATTTGCATTCCCCAGATGATTAGTGATATTGAATATCTTTTCCTATATCTGTTGGCAGTGTGTATTTATTTCTTCTTTAGAAAAATGTTTATTCAGATTCTCTATTTTTTTAAGTTTTGGTCTTTTATTTTATTTTCAATTGGAGGATAATTACTTTGCAGTATTGTGATGGTTACATCAACATGAATAAGCCACTCTGTCTATTTTTTAATTGGATTATTTGGTTTGTTGCTATTGAGTTGTAGGAGTCCTTTGACCTGAGATGTATAGTATAAAATATGCAGGATATTTGCATAGGTATAATATGTGTATGTATGTACAGTATAAGCAAGAGATAATTGGGTGCTAGGATTCAGGGTGGAGAGAGAGTGCCAAAGTGTGTAAGACAAAGGAAACAATAAGTGCAAAAGCCTCAGACATACTAAAGAAGCTAAAAGAAGGTTACTGTCACTCCCGAAGGCACTAGTAGTAGTAGTAGAAGAGAGTTACGCAGGGGCCACATTATGCAAGGGTTTGCAGGCTAGAATATAAATGCCATTGTGATTAGTGGCTGAGAAATACTTCTAAAAAATTCATAGGAATTCATGGAACACTTTCCACTTCTGTGATAGGAAGAAAAAATGGACACTATTTTGAATGTTGTATTGACTTCATTTCTCTCCGAGTATCCTCTCTAATGAAGGAGCAGCTTGCTTACCAGCAAACAGAATGCTTAGAGAGTTTTCTGAATATTATGAACAGAGTAAGAAATAATAGTAACAGATGAGAGTCTGAGGCTCAATCATGTTTACCTGAAGTTGCCATTTTCATTAAAAACAGCATGCACGTCAACAAAACACGGTGATCAGAACAATTCTAAAGTGCAGAACTGCCTTTCCCTTATTGTTTTATTTGGCTAAAGGACAGACCCAAAATACATTCCCTGAACAACCTGTATGTCGAACATTCTGAAAGATGTTGGATCCTTGCTATTCAAAATGAGTTCTGCAGACTAGTGGCATATTGAAGAGTATGTTAGAAATGCAGAATCTCAGCTCCCAAACCTGACCCACTGAATCTGAAACTGTATTTAAATCAAAATATTCAAGAGAATTTTTGTATACATTGAAGTTCAAGAAGTGCTGCTTTAGGTACTGGGAATAAATGAATTCAAAATAATGTATAAATTAGAGCATCGAGAGGAAATTTAAAAATATCTTCCTTGTAGTTAATTATCATTTTAATGTAAAATATCCTTAACACTTTCATAAATTCAATTTTAATTATTGTTATGGAAAATGTTTCACTAGGAAACAATTACTCTAGGCACAGTGCCAACTGTTTCAAGGTTTAAAATTTACTCAAAACACAGCAAAATATTTTGAGTGTATACATATTTCCTTGTAGGGTAGAAATTGCCATGCTAAATATCAAATCTTGAAATATCAATTATTGAAATTGTTCACAATGGTTAAGGGCAAGCAACTGTTCAATGGTGTGTCCTTTTACTAAAATGATTGTTAAGTAATTGTCCAGCCTTTAAGACCCTTATAGTGAAAATATAGAACTATTTATGGAATTCATGTTTGAAATTTCCAAGAGTATTTGGACTTATTTGGAGCTCAAGTTTATATAATAAAAACACATTCTTAACAATTTATTTAACTAAATTTGGAGCTCCAAGCTTTCAATGGATGTATGAATCGTAGGAGCCTTGCCAGATGTTTTGGAGTGTGGAATTCAAAACGCATTAGCAGCATGGCACGTCATGAAGTTTGATGCAAAACATTTCTTCTCTCTTTCCAAAAAGCCTTGTTTGGCTTCTATTGTAAGGCATGAACTACGGTGACAGTTCATAGCTCTAGGGAGACATCTAAAATCCTTAAGTAGTATCTACCCAGACAGTGGAAGCATGAGGCAATTATCTACACAATCAGTGTCATAAAAAAGCTTGCCCACCTGGCCATATCCAGAAAACTAAGTCCAAAATGTATTTACCTGTTAAAGTTTATTTCGTTTTTTTATGCCTAATATTCAGTAGACAATCTTTTGTTCCTTCCTCCATTTTCATCCGCTCACATCAACGGATGACCTTCTCTATTATTTACAAAGAAAACACAATTAACTAGAAAAATCTTCTGAGAGTCCCATAGTTCTACCAACACAGCTGTCAGAATCTCTATTTCTCTGGATACTGCTATACCATTTATACCTTCTTTTACTTATCCTTTGCCTTTGAATCTTTTCTCTCAGCTTGTAAATTTGTCCCAGTATTCAAGATCGAGGGCAAGAAGAGAAGGGGCGACAGAAAATGAGATGTTGGATGGCATCACTGATTCAGTGGACATGAGTTTGAGCAAACTCAGGGAGATAGTGAAGGACAGGGAAGCCTGGTGTGTTGCAGTTCATGCAGTCACAAAGAGTCAAACACAATTTAGTGATTGAACAACAACAGCAACAGTATTTAATAGCATCAAATTTGATATGAAATAGTGGGCTTTTAATAAAAGTATAAGATGAAGGCTTTATTCTCAAGCATTTTAGAAAAACAAATATAACACATTCAAGTATCTTCTTTTGATACTGTGATCCCTTGAAGATGTCATTTGTTTTCCCCACTTCTTTTAGAAATAGACTTCTTGAAAGAGAAATGAACACACTTCAACTCCTTTAAAACATGAATTCTCATAAAAACTGGTGATTTATATATATTAAATTGCTTTTGTCAGTACAAGGCATGCCTAAGTAGCAATGTGGAAAAGTAATCTATAACGATAACCTGGCATTTATTGAGAGTTGCTATTTTTTAAGTCAGAGAAGGCAATGGCAATCCACTCCAGTACTCTTGCCTGGAAAATCCCATGGACAGAGGAGCCTGGTAGGCTGCAGTCCATGGGGTCGCTAAGAGTCAGACACAACTGAGCGACTTCACTTTCACTTTTCTTTTTTTTTTTAATTTTATTTTTAAACTTTACAATATTGTATTAGTTTTATCAAATATCGAAATGAATCCGCCACAGGTATACATGTGTTCCTCATCCTGAACCCTCCTCCCTCCCCATACCATCCCTCTGGGTCGTCCCAGTGCACCAGCCCCACTTTCACTTTTCACTTTCATGCATTGGAGAAGGAAATGGCAACCCACAGTGTTCTTGCCTGGAGAATCCTGGAGATGGTGGAGCCTGGTGGGCTACCGTCCATGGGGTCGCCGAGAGTTGGACCCGACTGAAGCGGCTTAGCAGCAGCAGCATCTTTTAAATATTGTGTTGACTGCTTTAAGTAAGTATGTTTACTTAATTCACACAATAATCCTATGAGGTGTTCTCATCATTACCTTTATTTCTTGACACAGAAATGGAGGGAGATAACTTGCTCAAAGTCACACAACAAGTAAGGGGTGGATTTAAGACGTGAATGTCAACAGACATAATTTTAGAGTCCAAGTTCTTACCCAGATCCTACCTTCTGAATGGCCCTGTGATATGGTAAGTTCAGAACATCACTTGTATCTAGTATTTCCAGCAGTATTACCCTTAGATCAAAGGAAGAAGAGCCCTCATCTGGATTCCACACCCAGCTCTATTGTAAATCTCCCCACAGTGTACGGTATCTGCTTTGCAAACGGGGCATATCACCCAAAGGACAGGTCCTCCCCTCTAAGGATAACTGGCATACCTGAATCTTGAATTGCCTTCCCAATAGCCTTTGTGCCACTTGTAAGCCATACACAGGCATATTTTCCAGATCTGTTCTCTCAAGCAAGACCATGATGTCAGAATCCATACTTCTAGCTATGCCTGGGTGCTGCCAAGGGATGTCCACAAAGGGATGTCTCCCCCCTACCACATTCTAGCACAGAAACCCAAGGAATCTAAAGAGTCTAAAATCTGGCCTCCAGGTAACAAACAGAATGGAAAATTTTTCCAAGTAGGGCAGAGAACATTTTAGTTTACATCTGCTTAAGCTTGACTGAAAACCCTTAAATATTTAGACATATGGTATATGGGCCCCAATTCTTTGTTTGTCCCAGGTCCTGCAATTGTTAGCAGTGGGCCTAGATGTAAAGGTTTTTTGTTTTTTGTTTTTTTTCTTTTTGCCTTTTAAAACCAGAAGAGACTGAATGCCACAAAGGTTGTTGCTGTTGTTGTTTTCATGTCTATCACAATATTATGCATCTTAGAACAGTATTTTCTAGATTTTAGTATGTACAAGAATCATTTGGAGCAATGACTATCCAAATTTAATGTGAATAGGAATCACCAGCTTGTTAAATTGCAGGTGCTGAGTCAGAAGGTTGCAGGTGAGGCCTGAGAGTCTGAATTTCTAACAAGCTCCCAGGTGATGCTGATCCTCGGTCTTTGGACCACATTTGGAGAATTGAGGACCTACAGTACTTGTTTAAAATGCAAATTCTTGGGCATAACCCTCAGGAATTCTGATTATGGTGATCTAAAGGGGACCCAGATGGAGAGCAAAACAGAATTTTTAAGAAGCGACATAGGTGGTGCTGGTCCGTAGCCCATATTTTAAGAACAAATGCTTTCGAACATGCTTCTTAAACTGTACTATGCATAAAGCTGACTGGAGAACTTGTCAAAAACCAAGATTCTGAGTTATTTAGAGGCTGTATATCTGATGGGCTTCCAGGGGACATAAGAGCTACAGACTTCCTGACCACACTCTGAATAGTGAAAATAGAAGGGAGCATCTCAGGCTCTTCAACAGCCATTTTGAATATAAGTTATTTGATTGAGAAGCAGAAAGTGAGAAGGTGATTTGGAGTGTTCTGTCTGTGGACAACACTCTAACTCCTTTGCTCCACAAACTTCATATAAATAACTTCAGAGCCTTTGTGTGACTTAAGATTTGCTAATGGCCCCTTTCCTGAATTTTTTCTCAAGTTTGGTCCTTCTTCTGTCCCTGCTGTCGGTAACAACTGGGCTAATACTTTTTGTCAATGTTTCCAAGAAGCATCTGTGTATTCTCCAATAACCTGAAGAGATGAGACATATCAGACATTTGGAAAAGAAAGGATACTTTACTGGAGGAATGGAGTTTCCATCTTATGAGCCCCACTCAGTGAACATTGTGAAAGGTTATTAATCTTATAAATGAGAATGTACAGAGGACTAATTCAGATACTGGGGTTTCCTGGAAGAATCCATTTTAAAGACTGAATCATCAACAATTAACAATAATTGTTAATCAAACAATTAACAATAGGCACAGTCTAAGAGGAGTTTTTTTGTTTGTTTGTTTTTTGCTACAGAAGCCAGTCTGAGTAACTGGGGCCTCAGGAAGACATCCTGGGTAACTTCTTTCATCCCACTCATCTGGTGGGCTGCCGGGGCTCTTCTCGCGCCTCTAAAGCTAGTGTCTTAGAGGGATGACAAGGCCCAGGGTTATCCCTCTGAGAACTCAAATGCTACACGTGTCACCCTGATGTGAGAGACACTAGCTTTATTGAAAGGGATAAGGTCAAACGTGCCAGCAAAAACATACACCGTGTATGAATCTCAACACTCCCTAAGAGAGCAATTCTGAATCTTCCCCAGTGTTCTAAATCTTCAGTGTAAAAGATCCCATGTCAAATAAGTTAAGGCTGTAGATTTATTCACATTTATACACATTTGTAAAGTTAAGTGGTCTAGCCCATGTGAATTTTCTGATGCTGAGTAAGCCTTGAACTCCTATTAAAAGCTTTGCCACATTCATTACATTTGTAAGGTTTCTGTCCAGTGTGAATTCTCTGGTGGATAATAAGATGCGACTGCCACCTAAATATTTTCTCACATTCCTTACATTTGTGAAGCTTCTTTACAGTATTAACTCTCCAATGACTCCTGTGGGTGGAAGCCTCCCATACTCACGGTACCACCTGGGCATGAGTGTGGATCCTCTGGTGCTCAATGAGGTACGAGCTTCGGCCGAAGGCCTTCTTGCACTCTCTGCATCTGTAGGGCTTCACCCCGGCATGGATAATCTGGTGCTGGACAAGGGTGGAATTCTGGCTGAAGGCCTTCCCACACTCACTGCACTTATACGGCCTCTCACCTGTGAGCACCCTCTGGTGTATTGTGAGCTGTGTGCTCATGCTGAAGGCTTTTCCACATTTGAGGCACTTGTAGGGTTTCTCCCCCTTATGGATCCTCTGATGGTAAATGAGGCTCGAGCTCTGGCTGAAGTCACTTCCTGCACTTCCTGCAGTCACTGCACTCGTTCGCCTTCTCCCGGGTGTGAATTCTGATTCTAAGTCTAAGAGGAGTTAGACTGTGCCTATTTCCAGGGCCAGTTTCTCTAGTGTTTGTGATCCAATTAGTGACAGGCAATGTCCACAGAGTAGCCCATAAAGGTGAATTAAATGAATTGAAGGATGGGTAACGAAGAAGAGCCTGACTTTCTGCAGGGCCCAGAGACGCTGCCTTACTGAGGCCTGAAGCACCCAGGGACAGTCTGCATTCCACATACAGAGGCAAAGTCCTTAACACTGAATTAGCTTCTTTAAAGAAAAATTTGCTATACTAGGTTTGTAAGTTGGGACATCTATTAAACATTGTGTAATATCTTACATGGTGTGGCAAATTTTAATATCTCCTCACATCTGCCTGCTTTTAAATACTGGAACACACACAAAAGATTCATTAAACAAAACAACAATAAAACTCAAGGGCAAGGGAATTGCATGAAAAGAATACTACAATCAAGCAAATTCTTTAAGCTGGTGGAAAACAATTTTTTTTCTATAATTATACATAAAGCAGACAGATCGACCTCTCTACCAGTGATAATATTAGTGTATTGAAATGATAGAATGGTGAACCAATAGAACGTACTTGATTCTGAAGGATACTACCTCAAAATTTTTGAAATGTCTTTCAAATTTAATGACAAAAGACAAGATTCTCTTTAATTCATATCACAGATATTTCACATATTTCAATGTCTAGAAACAAGACGTTTAGAGCCTTTTAAGCTCATTTATGCCAGGGTTATCAGTGTGTGGTCCCAGGCCAGTAGTATCAGCACAATTTGAAATTTTGTTAGAAATGCAAAATTTCTGGCTACAACCCTGACCAAAAGGGGTCAGCCCAGAAATCTGTGTTTTAATAAGACTTCCAATGATTCTGGCATTGGGTCAAATTTCAGAGCCACTAATCCATTAATTAATTCCATTTAATTAATTAATTAATTAAATCCTTTCCATTTAATTAATTCAACAGGTATTCCTTGTACACCTTATGGGAAGAAGCATACACTTTAGCCCAGAAGATATTTTATTGGAGAAATTTGATCATGAATATGGAAATTCAAGATGACATTAGAATTCATTTAGCTCCACACAAAAACTTCAGGTAGATTTATAAGCAGGGTTTGTGTGTGTGTGTGTGTTTTAACTTTTTCACTAAATACAAATAAGAGCAAACAACTTTAGCCCTAAAATGGGATAAGCAGCAGAGTCCCTTTTGCCCTCATAATGAGGCTTCTCTGACCCTAGGGGAGGGTTCTGGGATAAAAATCAATTATCTAGAAAGCTGGTAAGAAAAGTGAACAATTTATAAGTGCAAAGGTAAAATGGACATAAGATATTATAAAAAAGCCCAAAAAACAAAATTAGAGTAACCCACCCAGACAAGGGGATGGGGAGTGGGAATGTAGGAGCAGAAGGAAAGTCTGCCTTTCTGTCCTTAAGGAGTTCTCCTCATCATCATTTTATCCCATACCATGGGCCTTGAGACAAGCAGTATTATCTTACATGACAGAAATAATAATGAATGAAGGTGAGAGAGTTATTTCACAGTATTAGTGATCTCAATTGAACTGTCTGGCATTTATTATTTACAGTATTTCTCACATTAATTTTTGGCACATTAGTATGTTAGTAGATTGCATACCATGGACAGAAAAGGTTTTTGAATATAATTTATTTCATGAAAGCTAAAAAGTTCACACTGATTTATAAGTGTACAGTGGAATAAGATTCAATGAGCCTTGATGAGACAAAGCTGAAATAATTCAGAATCAGGATCCTGAAATATTATAGGCAGTTTGTTCATCTCTGAAATCTCATACTGTTATTTAAATTCCTCTAAGTTCATTAATCCCATTTAATAGCAGCTGATGCAAATCCACTTGGACTTTGGGGAGGAAAAAAATAATGGGCCATAATGCCCTTGTGCCACAGAAAATAATATAATTATTTTTACTTTGCAAGAGGTCACAAATGAAGAGTTTGAGATTTTGAGCTGCCATAACTACAAATTTAGCAAAAAAGTAGGCATTTAATGATAGAGTTCACTTTGGTGGTTTAGGTTTTATTTTGAATGTTTGTTTTGTCTTAAAAACACTAATGCTGAAATGTTGTCTCAAATCTTTATTTTCAAATTACTTATTATATTACCATAAATTATAGGGTGCAGTAAAGGCCAGATTTAAAAGAAAGCACACTTTACTGTCTCATTTTCCTATAAATAACATGACACTTTATGAAATAAGAATTATTATAAAAGTTTCCCTCTTTTTTTCTCCTGTAACTCCAGTTGCAAGCACTGAGCTAATGGCCTTGCTCCAAGTAGCTCAGTGGACTATTCCAAATATAGGAGCATAATGGGTAGAGGTTACCTGTAGGAAGTCTGAGAAAAATGGTAATCTATAATTTCACCACAATTATAATGTTTCCCTTAAATAAGAGTTAAGTCCATGGGGTGAGTGCTAACAAATACCTTTTAAAGATGCTCTTATTACTTCCATTGTTTTGATGCTTGTGCACTTTCCACGTATGCTATTAGAAGCAGTAAAAGACCTGAGCTTTGGCCCATGGGGTTTGGAGATGGTGGCTAACAATCAAGTAGAGGTCTCAGCCCATCAGCCCATCAGCCCATCCTCAAGGGTGGAGTACATCGTTATCTAGAGGGCCAGGCCAGGCCACATTTACAGGAAACAAAACCAGTGGAGTTAAGAGACTCTTTGTCAGGATTAACCAGGCCTTCATCTAAGACCCTCAAAAGAGGAAATAATGTTTGGCTTCATTGGGATGACTCAGAGAAAATCTTTCTTTTTTTTCCCCAATAAAGAGATAATAGATAAAAATTTCAACTTTAGTGGGTTTATGTGTAAATTCTATTTTGTCTGTTTTATACCCCACCTTTGAGAAAGTAAAGTTTACAAGTAAAACTCTCTCTTGGGTAAAGAACCCAACAGGTCATACCAACAGCTGTGTTGGAATCTCCTGGATGGAAAATGGTACAGGTCCCCAGAATCAAAGAAGAACATGTGAGTTGCACATTTAAAACAAATGATGGGTAGTGAATGAGATGAGCACCTCTGTAATTAAACCTGTAATTTCAAAGGATGAGAGACACTGTTATGTTAGCAGGCTTCAGGATCTCTGTCTATCAAATATCCTGGGGACAAAAGCAGGGTTTGTCTGGGGGGAGATATTCATGGGATCAGTGAAGAGAGGGAACAGTAAAACGCAGACAACTCTCCCAGGTGGGTTTATTGGTTTATTTCAGGAGAGTCCTTCTTCTGTCCCCACTGTCACACACTGTACTATTATGGATTGTGATTAGGGATGGGATCATACATTTTGCCAAGTTTAAAACCCACACAAAATTGTAGGGTTAGAGTCTGGAACAAAACTCTAACTTCTTGGTGTGGAGTTTTTCTACTTATGGTAAAATGTGGCTTCCGGGAGGGTGAGTTAAGATGCCTCAAAGGGAAAAAATTCTTCCAAAGGAACATTTTGATAATTCAAGTGTAAATAAATATAAATCCAAAACACATTTTTAATTAAAGGGAAATTGCTTAGAAAAATACATTTATATCCACTCCCCTTCCACACATACTCACTCACAATCCCCTCCAAATAAAGTTCAAAAGGGGTAGCCTTGGAGAGAGAGGGCTTATAAGTCCACACTGGATTGCTAGTTTCAGATAGTGTCTCTGGGAGTCAGGCTTTCTGAAGACACATAAGACTTATTATTAAAGTAATACAAAAATGTATTGTTCCAAATCACAATATGCTATGTTGTGCTTAGTCACTCAGTTGTGTCCAAATCTTTGTGATCCCATAGACTATAGCCTGCCAGGCTCCTCTGTCCATGGGGATTCTCTAGGCAAGAATACTGGAGTAGGTTGCCATGTCCTCCTCTAGGGGATATCCCCAACCCAAGGATCGAACCCAGGTCTCCTGCATTGCAGGCAGATTCTTTATCATCTGAGCCACTAGAGAAGCCCAAGAATACTTAAGTGGGTAACCTACCCCTTCTCCAGGGGATCTTCCCAACCCAGGCTCTCCTACATTGCAGGCAGATTCCTTACCAGCTGAACTACCAGGGAAGCCCTCCAAATCACAATAAATCACATTAAATAAAATAAAAGCAATTGGTTATGAAACTTACATTGTTATTTCCCCACATTAAACATACCTAAATTTTTGTAACTTTATCTCAAGAACCTGATCTTTTTACAACCAGGTTTTCCACTTCCCAAGAAGTCCCTATACTTTGAAAGCCACAATTCCTTTGCATTTCACCTGCTTATGTTACCATTCTATCATACAAAGGCACTTGAATTACTGGATATAAAATATGAAGATTTAGTTTTAGCTTTGTTCTTTCTTTTAAGCTTTCTGTCCTTCTCGTGGCTTTTGCGGTATCTTGTAATTATGCTTCATAATATGCTTTCAGGCCCATCTTCTCCATATATAGATATATAAAAATATATATAATAAGCAACCATTCAGAAGGAAAGAAGATAGGAACAATGAGGAAGGGAAAATTTGAAAAGAAGTATTCAGTTACCCTCAAACATTTATACTATCTATAGTCTAGTATGTTTTTCTTTAAACCTGGCTTCAAAAGGAAACCTAAAGGCACTGATACATAACCTCTTGGAGAGCTCTCACCAGCTACCTACAAGGACAAGCAGAATTTAGTATTTGTTTCACCATTTAAACAATAAAGGCCAAAGGAATTTTCGCTTGTGGAAACAAAGTAATTAAAAGAGCACATAGAAATTAGCCTTGAATTTTTATTCTACTGTGTTTTCTTATAATGTCCTTCTACTCCCATATAGAAATCTGTCTCCTGCACTAAACTGAGCTTGAGAAGGGGTGTGTCTTAATCCTTTTGATTTTCTCACATAACCTGGAACTTACAAGACATGCTCAATAAGTGTATTTGAAAAAATAATTTTGAATATGTTTTGTGTGTGCATGCATGTTCCTCTACTAGGCCCCACAGTGACAAGAGAAATCTATCCTTTGAAATTCTCCAAAGTATCTAGGGCTGTTGTGAGCAAAATACCAGAGTTGAATCTACACTGAAGTCAATCAGTGTCTGTTTACACAGAATACAACCAAAAATCGACTCAAATATTTTGGTATCTAAATTGAAAAGGCTTATAATCACATTTACCGTCTGATTCATGATCATTTTCTTAGTATTATTAAGAATACCGTCTGTTTAAGACAAGATAGGCTTGTGGTCTGATTTTGGTTTTAATTACTAATGGTACTTACCAATAATAACAATGAGTTTGTAAAATGCATTTAGAAACTCTTTTAGATGGAACAAATATTTTTTGTTCCAGTTTGGAACCAAATGTAGTCCAAAGGCAAAAATCAATAAATTGGTTTGACTCATTCATCTAGACTTTGAATGTTGAATGTATTATTTTTATTTATATTTAAATCCTAAGAAACTCAGTAAAAGTACATTTTTAGGCTCTCAAAACAGTTTTACTTTTTATTGAAACAATTTAGAAATCATAAGGTTATATAAGAAATCAGAGCTAAATCTTTATTTAAAATTTTAAATTTCAATCTATCCTTTGTGTGTGATGGGGTTGGGAAGATTTTTATTATCTTAAATAAATATTTGGCATTTAACATCAATATACAGAGAAAATCCTAAGCTTCTACTTTTAAAGGAAAAAAGTATTCAGGTTTTTTTCTTTTATTTTTTTTGGCCATTTAGTGCTTACCATCACACTAATTGGGATATAATTTAGCAAGAACAATGAAGACTTATGATTCCTTTTTTCTTTAACTGAATTTCTCCTTTTCCAGTTAATGATTAAACACATTGAGTAGCATAATAGGGGGAAAATGAGATTTCCCAGGCAATGAATGGCTTCCTGATAGGTTACAAATTTATTATGAACAGATAAGCTACTGTATTTTCAACTGGACAATCAAAATATCATTTTACTTCAAAGGAAAAGGAGCAATAATTGAATGTCTTAACTCACTTCATATTTATGGCTATTTCCACATTACAGAATACAGTCGGACATAGTCATATTCTATGAACTAAACCCATTTCTTTCTGCATGGAACTTACTACATGAAAAGACATATTGTACAGCAGAAAAAATGAGAAGCATATACAAATCAGGTCAATAGCAATAAACCATTCTTGCTAAGTATTCAGTTATCCTCTCAACAGAATTAAGACTATCTTAGATTATCTTTTCTTAGAATCATCTTCTTTGCCCATATCATTTATATATCCACATCTTTGTATTTAAAGGCATTGGAGGACTTCCCTAGTGGCTCAGTGGTAAAGAATCTGCCTGTCACTGATCCCTGATCCGGGAAGATCCCACTTGCCACAGAACCACTAAGCCATGTGACACAACTACTGAGCCTGTGCTCTAGAGCCCAGGAACTGCAACCACCAAGTCTGCACAACTACTGAAGCCTTCGCACCCTGAAGCCTGTGCTTCATGGCAAGAGAGGCCACCGCAATGAGAAGCCACTGCAATGAGGAGCCTGAGCACCAGAACTAGAGAGTAGCCCTGCTCTCTGCAACTAGAGAAAGCCTGCACAGCAAGGAAGACCCAGCACAGCCAAAACTAATAAATAAAATTATATTTTAAAGAAGCAAATAAAGGCATTTGATTTTTCTTTAAAGAGACTGAGGAATATGAGATTATACATACATAAACACCAATGCTAAAGATGTGAATAACAACCCAAGGTTATAAAAAAAAAAGTCAAATGTTGTTTGGAAATTAAGGACTTGAGAAAACAATGAGATGGCAGACAAATTTGTGAATCTGTGCTTGCAAATGTTTGGGAGGGCACATGGTAGTGATCAAACCATGTAATTCTGCTGTTGAAAGGGTCTTCGTCTCAATTATGTGTAGCAACCCTCAAGCCAAGAGCCATGAAGACATTCAGATGTTAGTGGAGACACTGAGGTTAAATTTTTCCATTAGGCACAGACATATCTAAAACCATGCTTTGATTAGCCTCATTGTTATCATTATTTAACATTGATAAAATGCCAATGATGTACTTCATGATGAATAAAACATCAACTGGTCTTGAGAAGTCCTACTTGTTTTTCTGTAAAGGGCTAATCCAGATCTCTACCACTGGGATAAGAACCAAGTTGATACTACCCTTCAAAATTTGAATATAATGCATGAGGCCTTTGTTTGGAATTCTCCTTGAATCTATGATTTAATGATCCAAATCACACTTCTGCCAAATAGTATGGTGTGTATTGCAGGTGCCCTAATTTTCTTAGGCTTGTTCTCAATTTATATATGTAAGAATTATGTCTCAAGGAGTCTTATATTTGGGAAACAGACTGCTATTAATCCAGAGGGATAGAAAGTTAGTACCTATGAATATTCACATTGATATACAAAAGGCAGGTCTAGAAGAGCTTCATAGTGACAGTCCACTCCTTTGAGTGATATTTATTGAGATTATATGTTAGTGACAAACAAGACATTATTACTGACCTCAAAAACTCACGATCTAGTTGTGGGGGCAAACTTCTGTCTCCTGCATTAGCAGGCAGATTCTTTACAACTAGCGCCCTCTGGGAAGCACTTCCCAGGATACAAACGTGTAAAGGAAAACAGCACTGCAGTTTCAAGGGATAGGAAATTGCACACCTGAGTACCCTTAACAACTGAAGTGCAACTTAAGAGGGAATTCTCTCCTGAGGAAGATTGAGCTGAATCTTAAAAGTCTAACGGAAATTAGCCTGTCCAAAGGCTGGGGATAGGGTGTTCAAACAGGGGGATATGGTAATAGACAAATAAAAGAAGCAAAGGAGAACTTGGGGCATGAGGGCAACTGGCCAATACAAGTTGGTAGGCTGGGGCATGCAGGGGAGTAGTCTGAGATGAGCCCAGAACAATGGAGGCAATTCCAGAGGACTTTGTAAGAGGCTTTGGGATATACAATGATGCCACTGGTGACCTTTTGAAAACTTGCAAGTGGGTGACAAGAATCAGTTTTACTTTAAAAAAAAAATGCAAAAAACTCTTTTTTTTTTTTTAAATTACCATATAGTAAATTTTTGAAGACAGTAAGACTGGAATGATTGGAAAGGAATGACTGGTGTTTTAGCTTATTTTGAAATATCATCACCATTCATCTCTTCAGTTTTAAAATACCTGAAAGTACTAATACCATCATGTCTTATTGGAATGCATCCTCATTCAGTCATTGGGCTTATAGGAAAGGCATAAGAATCACGATAATTCCAGATAATCAAAACAAAGCAGGTAGGAATTCCTTGGTGGTCCAGTGTTTAGGATGCTGTGCTCTCACTTCTGAGGACTGGTGTTCAGTCACTGATTGGGGAATTAAGATCCCACAAACTGAAGCACAGCCAAAAAAAAGGCGAAAAAGTAGATAATGTGTTCCTCCACAGGCTATTTGGCAAATTGCTTTGTTCTCATTTCATCATAAAGATCATTGTCACTGTTTCTTTATTGGGATTTAAGTCTTTTTTTTTGATGTAACCATAAATCATCATTTTCATGGTCCCTTTTCAACAGCTTTATTATGACCAGCAGCTATTAATAGTAATATTCGTTTTTATCACATGGAAAATGATAAGCATATATGTATATTATTGCATTAAATCCTCCAATAACCCTAATGAGGTTGATGCCATCATCACATCATATCCTCATTCTACATATGAAGAAACTGAGACTTAAAGGAATTATGTGATCTGCTTCCTGGCAACACCAGGACCTGGCATAGCCAGGGTAGGACTCGAAGCTGTTTCATATGAAAGCCTCTGTCCTTGACAATTTCTATATCCTGCCTGCTTGAACTAGTTTCCTCTAGTAGGTTTTAACTTTAACTCATGTTTCTAAAATATTTATCTTCAATAGATAATATACTGTACTTCAAATAAAAATATTTCAGCAACTTTAACAGCATGTGTAAAATGGACTGTCTATAGTTTTTTTTTTTTTATTTATGTCAATTGGCCTTGTAAAAGTCTCCATTTTGTTGCAATGTTGGTTTTATTTGTGTTTTAAATCAAGATCTTTCTTCCTGTGGAGTCCACACAGGCCACTCTTGGGACATCCTTACATTTCAGCAGAAGCTAAAAATGGAAAATTCAGGGTCCTTAACTGGACTCTGGCTTTATAATTGTCTCTGTGGTACTCTCACCACATTCCCAGATGTGCAAGAGAGACAGAGGGGGTAGCAAGGGAAGTGAAATGTTAAAATAAGTCTAAGCAAACAGTTTGCCTAACAGATGTTAACCCAATTCATAATTTAAAAGCTCCTATTTTTATGTACAACTTTGACAATGGACATTTTACTTCTCCTCTAAACACTGCCTGCGAATTAGGTTTAGAAAGCTAAAGTCCTCATCATTTCCATCAAAACTTTTCCCTAGTCATAACTCCAAGAAACAAATGTAATATGTTTTGTTTTTATTTAAAGCATAGAAATATTATGAATCCTTGTTAATACTTAGACAATTTATTTAAATGGGCCATCTTAGTTAATATGGTTACCAGGACTAGATTTAATCAATGTTGAATTACTTATTATAATATAAATCCCACTGGAAAAGCAATACCCAAGAATGACATTCACATAATTTTAAATAGAATAATTGAAATCAACTATGACTAGCACTTACTTTTCCCAAGTCATTCTTCATAGTAACCTCTGCCCTTAGATGTAAATTCCATCTAGGAAGCATTGGAGAAAACATGGTGAATTTATTACAGTAACCTTGTATTATCCCCCTATTGAGATATATTAACCGATCATTCATGGCTGTTATGAATAGGAGAGGAAAAGGACACTTGCATAAACTTTATATTGAACAAATTATTTTTCTGGCAGAATCAAGTTTAAAAACATGAAATTTTCTAACCTTGAGTCTTTTACTCAAACAAGAAGAAAGCTGCACCCCTATGTCTCCCTATGACTTGAGTCCCCAGATCACCCTTGCACCACAGTCAAGCAAACAGGACCAGTTCATGGGTGCAGGAAGATAAAGCCAACACAAGGGCGGGTAAGAATGCTAGTGGTAGAAGTCAAATGTATATTGGAGGAGCAAAGTTAATTATAAGCCTAGCCCGTGTGCTATAAACAAGCAGTAAATAGAGAACAAAGATATACAGGAAAGAACAACAACATAAACCTGAGAAAATCTAAAAAGACCAACTGAATTTTAGGTGAAAACTCAGTATAACAGGGGAGAACAGTCTTTCAAAGAGAGAAATTTCTTTTCTGATCCTTGATTAGTACACGTTGACTTCTGGTTTTGTTTCCTTTTTTTGTGGCATCTTAGTCATTTTTCAAAGATCAAAATTATATACTTAGACACTCATGGGCTTTCTACTTAACAGTGGGCTGATGCCAGAGATGCTACAGAGAGAAGTGAGTATCCCAGTTATAATTATAGGTGGATATATCATAAGAAAGAAGCACACGATGAAGATGATTATTTAAAACATTTTATGGAATTATAGGATAAGAGACCTAAACGTGACCTTAGAGACAAAATCCTCAGAGTTACATTTCAACAGATGAAAGGCAACAACAATATCTAAGGATTAGATATTTTAATGAACTACCATAGATTACATATTTCAGTTCTGGATTCTCTGTTGTCTTTTCAATTATGTGATATACCTAGGTACTTCAGAGATACTGAGAGTGTTTGAGGACTTAAAAAATTGGGACAACATGCATGTTTGGCAGAATCACACTTAAAAATTTAACAACTTTAAAATGTTTCTTTCAGTCATATCAAATTTATATTTTTTTATTATTTTTCCCTGGGAAATTGTCTCTTCTCTCCCAATGAAAATAACTGTGCTTTGGAATAATTTGTATATCATTCATTTTTAAATCTTGATTTCCAACAAGTCTGTGAGTATGAGTGTAATTTTTCCCCCTCCCATTTTGAACTTTTGGTGAGAAACTTTAACTGCAAAGATACATACAAGGTAGTTGAGGAATTTCTAAAAAGCTATAGGTAAGCTATTTATTAGAGTGATACAAATAGGGGTTTTACTAAAAATTATTTTATAACCACAAAAATTTTACAGAGGTAAATATTTTAACATTGACTGCAATATTATGGGCTTAAATATCTGTGAAAATAAAAACAAGCAAATAACCAATTTTGTTGTACATACTATGCATCAGTTATTGTTAAATTTTCATTACATAATATAATATAAATTACTATATACTATAAGCATATATTGAGACTAATTAGAATAAGAAATATTGTAGACTTTTTTATTCTTTTTCTGACAGATTTTAAGTTTTAAGACTATGTCTCATCATGATGACTTTTAATCTTATATTAAAAGATAGATTGTGAAAACCTGGTGATTTTTTTTAAAGTCTCAATAGATTGCTTTTTAACTTTGTGGCATTTTACTAGCGATAGCAATAGAGAGAAAGATAATATATAATCTTAGGTGAAAAGATTTTTCACACCAAGTCTAGATGCCTCCTTGCTGGGGTCCTGCTCTAAGGAAAAAAAATTAAGTCCTAACTTGAGTCTCCTTTGTACATGGGAATCCAAGGCAAACTTTTATCCCCCCAAAGAGTGACATATGCCAGAATTCAAAAACAAACCAACCAAAAGATTCAGTGCAAGGAGTAAACATGCTGTTTTCCTACTGACTTCTTGGGCTGGTCTCTCACTGAGCAGAAAAGGGAAAAGGGGAGCTTAGTGCAGGAAAGAGGCACGCACATTCAACAAATAAGCCATATGATTAGAGACTTTGTTACTAATTACAATTAAAATGAAAAATAAACAGTTTCCTTTTGACAGGAGGATCATGTGTCTGCAGGACAAAGGCTGGCCAGAATGATGATCTTTTTCATATTGTTATTAACACAGCGACACAGACATTTTTAGGCAATGAGATCTATGTTCACAATGAAAGTAAATAATTATAAAAATTACTTTGAAAGTTTTACTTTCTGTGTCTGGATTTCCAAGAGAAATGTGAGTTAAGAACAGAGGCGTGAGGGAGAAAGAGAGCAAAGGAAATAATAAGTTTAAGATCAGCAGACATATCGTGACTGACAAGAAACAATATAACAGAGAATTAGGTTAATATCTAACATCTCTTTGTAGTAAATAAATTCAATTCTTTACAAATTAGATTTTTTTAACTGAATATCTGAATTTCTATTTTAACTGAATATCTGAATTTCTAAAGGATGAGCTTTCTACATATCTAGCGTCTAAGAACAATTCACAGGTAAGTGGTCAAAGAGAAACTAAAAGGACTATCACTGTGTATGTATATGTAGGAATATACATACACACATTCTCAGATATATGCACAGAGAGATGTCTTTAGCTTCTACACAATATTGATTTCTAAGAATTATTCAGGTAGTACATGAAAAGGTACTGTTGATTCAGCAGATGGCAGTCTTCCCACTGAGCCATTAAAAACCATTGTGGAAATAGCATTTTCAGAGAAGCGAGTACTATTTTTGAAGTTAAAATACAGCTTTCTGACAAGAATTATTCGAGATTACATTTAATTTAAAAATTCAGTGTCTTTACGTTGATGTTAAACAATTTAAATGAATTATTCCTAATATCAAGTCAGTGAAACAAGCTGGAGCTATTCCTCTAATTATTGGAACAGGAATGACAAGAAAGACAGGATCTTTCCCTCCTCCACTCTTGTATCTCTGAGTACTCAGAGGCTAGGGAAGAAAGGAAACTGATGAATTTAGGCCTCTGGACACTGAACCCAAAGCATCATCCCTTCTTTGACTTTATATCCTCCCATTAAACAAAGGAACATACAAACAAAAGCAAAACCTTTCCTTACACATTGTGATGCCCTCCCAGAGTTTTGGAGATGGATAAGATGGAAAACTTTGGTAGACTGTCTGGAGAGTGACTCCTCGTTTTGCCACTTACCTTGCAATCCTGGGAAAGTTACTTAAACTCTCCAAGAAGGCCGTATTCCTTCTGTAAAAGCAGAGATAATAAAGCCAGCATTACAGGATGGCCAGGAGACTAAAAGGTAACCTTACACTAGACATTCGATAGAGGTCTATTTCCTTTCTTTATGTTCTCCCTCTTCCTAAAAATGATCTTGAGGAGATACATTTGTATATATTCAAATACGTGAATTTTTAATTAAAGTGAATTAAAATTAATTTTATTCTGATAATTCTTAACTTCCTCTCGTGAAAATTGGCACTACTATTTAAGGGAGTGTGGGCTCAAGAATCCAAAATCAGGGATCTCATCACTATTTTCAATTAGATTTTTTTTTACATAATTTATTGCATATTCACAGTATACTGATCATTAATTATCTTTTGTACTATGTAGGAGTTTGTGCATAAGAGTTTGTCTTCTCCAAAAATGACATTTTACTTCTACTATAAACATGTCATTTAATATTTAGTGTTTGAAAAGAAAAAGTAAAATTAGATCTATTCAGTACAGACAGTAAGCAATACTTAGAAAGCTATCATAAAAAGAAAATTCCAAATATATATTCATTTACTATCTTCTCCATCCAAGTATAGTGCAAGGACTTATTTTTTGTAATCTAGCAAATAATAATTATTACAAAGCAAGATCATTCTTAGATCTATTAATATTTCACTGGTTGGTATTATTAATTCAATATAAGATTGACTTCTGAATATTACATAGAATAAAAATCCTTGACATTTAATAGTCCATTTTTTCCTAACAAACTTTAAAAAATTTTTAAAAATTTATTTTCCCAATGAAACATCACAGACTACTCCATTTCATCTATTTCTTCAGTTGCCTGCCCTTACTGTCTTAATTTAGGGAAGCACATGAGCTTTACTGGCATAATTTTCTGAGAAAGTTGATGTTCTCCTGAGTTCTAATCTGTTACCCATGAAATAGAAGACACTGATTTATACATCCAAAAAACAATCTTTCTTCTGTCTAAACAATTTGCATAGTTAATGAAAAGGCAGATCAAGCCCTGCTTCTCTGAGAGTAAAGCATTTATGATGGCCAATCTTATTTTGAAGGGATGGGAAAAAGAAGTGTTTTTTCATGCTGATGCTACTGTAGCAGATAGCTCTGGTCAGGGGGCTCTCAAACATGGATCTTTTACTCAGAAGCATAAGCAGAGTTTCCCCCATTATTAGGACCTCCACCAACCCTGTATTGTTTGTCAGAAAGCTAACTGCTTTAAGGAATGTTCCCATGATTTTTTGTTTGGGGGTTTTGTTTTATTTTGTCAAGGTAAAATAGATAAAAGTCATTGCCAACAATACATTTTTACAATTTCATTCCTTAAATGCTTTTCATGCCACTTCTCTTACTCTCAGCACCACTGCTTTCAGAATAAAATAGAACATTTTTTTTAAGCCATAAAAAGGTGGAACTAGGGGAACCCCAAATGCAGATCTGAGAGAACAATATTTTTCCATGTGTTTTCCAAAAGTAGCAGGGGAGGGTAGCAGAACCGTGTCAACAAAGGAATAGTTATTGTACGACATAAATAAAGCCTGCTGGAGGAGGTGCTTCCCTTGTTGCTGGTATCTCTTTAATTCACGGTTTCTTATCAAAATAGATATAATTCAAATGCATGCTGTTAGTTAACAATATTCAAGTCACTGTGAAGAATTTTGAGTTTCTTGAATTTAAGGATATCATCTCATTTTTCTCTGAATTCTCCACCTTATGCAGAATGACCCACACACTGCAGACTTTCCTAAAAGTAGCTGCTGTTTGCATGTATGAATAAATGAATGATTTCTCTGATAAATTTATCAGGATTAAAAGGAACTCAGAGCAGAGATTGCTGATGTAAAGAATCAAATCCTGGTATGTAGCTGTATTGTGAATTGCTCAACAATCTTACAAACACCTTGCTATCCCCAGTTATGACAGGGAATAATTTTTATCCCGTTATTTCTAAGAATCATGTAATTTGGATTGACTAACTTGTATAAACCCTATCTCTGTGTAAAGGCTGGGCAGCACCCATTAAAGTGACTCTATCACAGCTCTTAAACCATTCAAACACTGTCATTGGCTTTCCAGCATTTAGGTCTATTGGCAAATACAGCCAAAATTCCAGTGCTTTTGCCAAAAGTTGGGAAAGTATATGATTATAAGCTAGTCGTAGTCTCCAGATAATAAGTAGAGTTTGACTGATGATATGCTGATATATACCATTTCTAAGCTCAAAGGTAGCTTCACTCACCTGGTTGTTAATTAGGGTCAAGGCTTTCTGTTTCATAAGCTGAATTTCTCACTGTGGCTATTATGATTGATAACAGGATGTGACAAACTTATATGTTTAAACAAACACAGGAACAAAGAAACACACCTAAGTAAGCACAGGGAGATCATTCCACAAAGGCACTTGGGAAGCTCCTACTGGTATAAAATGGATTTGTGATTAGTGTTATGATTATTTCACTTCTCTGTCTAACATAGTGTTGTGCACTTTTAATCTCCCCTCACCTGGTTCTGAATTATACTACTACAAAATGCCTAAATTTTTAATCCATTCAGTCAATATAATATTTTTTTAGTTTGATTTACAAAATATACACACACATTTTTCTCAGGCACAAACTAGTCTCAGTAAAATTTCTACCTTTATTTCTATGGCTACAGATCACAGGTAATTCATAATAGAAATCTGACTCTATGCTGGTTCTTTTTGCCAATAGTACATTGAGGACTTCACTCAGCTAGTTTGAAAGCAGGTTCTCCCTACCAACCTTATCATTAGGAATACACTATAAACCTAATTAAGTGCTTATTGGCTATGCAAATATTAATGATAAATAACTCATATTCTGATAAAAAATATTAATGAAATAAAACTTTCCTTAAAATCTTGCCTCAATCCTTTCATCATCTGATGAATAACTACTCACTCTAAAGGTAGCTATTAAATAAAACTAGTCAAGTAACACTAAGAACTAAGGATCCTTGATTATTAGGAAACACGGAAATCTTTATAAACATAAAAAGAAGTAGCAAAGAAGAGCATCAGAAGAATCTCCTATTGTCCATGATTCATGATGGATCTTAGCAATAAACAGACTGTATACTGAAAAGGAGAGGCAAGTAATCAACAATCTAAGTCAAGTTCTGTCTGGTTTATTTTCAGTTTTAAAATATCTTCAAAATAACTGACTTGAACTTCAGATTCATTGCTCTTCTGACTCTATTAAAAATACCTTTTCATATCACTTCCTTATTTGCTTCATCACCTTTTTAAAGAAAAAGTTGAAGATTAAAATCGTATATATTTTTATTACCAAGTTTCCAATATATTGGCATCTTATAAAACCTATCACTGGTGCCCCACCCATGGCTTTTTTTCTAGTTCCTGATCAACTCAGCTACTGTTACAGAGGCAAGACCAGCTAGGGTCGATTGTGCTACCATTACAGATTCTTTCTCATGCTGAATTTGGATGGTGTTTATGGCATATACCAAGTTAGTGTTGTGATCTTGAGGGTTTTATAGGCCACAGACCTATTGCCCCATTCTCATGAATACCTCATGAAATTATCTCATACTCTTTTCCATTGGAAGGCAAAATTTATTATAACACTTTATAGGTGTTGACTTTTCCCAATTGCTACACCCTTCGATACTTTTCCCCTCAGGATTCTTACCTATTTTATAAAATAAAAAAGTTTGCTACTTCAATAAAGGTGTAAATAGCTTGTGGATTGGACTTTTTTATGAGGTTATTTAAAGTCTGAGCTAAATCAAGTAATCTGGCTCCCAGCACTTTCAGGAGAATGGAGCCAAGCAATATACCACTTGCTGGCAGCACTCATTTATCTTTATGAAATTTTCTTTCCATTTCTTTCTTACCCTATTCACTTTAATTCATCAGGGTATATAATATTTTCCTTATGTTGAAGAATATTTGTTAGTAAGATAACTGTTTTGTGTCCAATTGGAAACAAGAAAAATTATATATTATTATATGGTCCTATCCAAATAGATACATATATTTCAAACATACAATAGTAAGCAAATAAAAGTCATTGATAAAATTGTCAACCTCCAAAAGAAACATGAGTTTCCCAAAGACAGGAGGCTGTGCATCTTATTTTATTTTCAGCTCCTAGCTCAGAACTTCACTGGGAGGAGTCATCATTAAATGTAATTTGTTGAATGAGTATTCTCCCACTTTGTATCAGAAGAGTCTATCATAGTTTTCTCCTACCCAAGTCCTGGGTAATGTATCCTCCTCAGATACAGATTTGGGATGAGAGAATTATCACTGTATTTAAATGCTTCTCTCGCATCATATTGGGACGTTTCTAATCTTTGTACTGACTGGAAATATAATCTGATTTAGGACTTCCTTGGATTGTGCTCGTTTTTCCTTTTATAGAGAACACAGGTAATACAGTTACTGTTAGAAGCTGGAATTCTGGCTCAGCCTCTTACAGGATGTGTGTTAGTCATTTAGTCATTTCTGACTCTTTGTGACCCCACAGACTGTAGCCCACCAGGCTCCTCTGTCCATGGGATTCTCCAGGCAAGAATACTGGAGTGGGTAGTGATGACCTCCTCCAGGGATTACTGGATGAGTGAAGCACAATTTTGTTATTTTGGGGACCCTGGCACATCAGCAGCACCACTGAAGGACCAGGCTGAGGTGGTCCTGCCAAGGGAAGGGGCAATATTTGGGAGGATAGCAGTAATGCCCAGGAAAGATAAATTGGTGAGTCACCTACAAACCCTGTTGGCATTGATGAGGCACCTTCATACAGCTTCCCTGGGGCCAGACTCCTTAGCATTGTACACTAAGGCTTTGGTCATCAACTTGGGCTGCAGATAAAAATTAGCTGGGGAGCTTTTAAGAAATATTAATTCCTGTGGCCCCCTCTAGCACAATTAGCTCTGAATATCCCCAGTGTAGGTATTACTTTTCAAATTCCCCATGATTCTTAGGTGTCATGAGCACCTTAGAATGTCAGAGCAGAAAAAGAGTAATGGTGCTGGGTCCATTTCAGATAAGACTTCTTTGTGACACCTGTGAGATGAGCCCCTGCCCCACTGCCCCTGAACTGGGAATGCTACAGCCGTGCATCCTGGGAAAGAGAAGGTGGCAAACGTGCTACAAACCCAGCAACAGCAAGTTACCAAAATCTGAAGCCTTCGTTTTTAAGACACACAGTTTCAGATGGGTTATAAGTGTCACAGTGTCAAACTTTAACTCATGCTAATCTATAGAAAGTTGAGAAAATGTACATTCTTTCTTAAATGTGGGAGTAACTGGTGAACCTCCTGAGCCTGCATTTCTGGGTTGAAAAAGAATGCTCCTCTCCAGTTTAATACTTAGAAATTTCTAAAAATACAAATACAGTCCCTTAGATTGAATACAAAGCCTTGGTAAAAGGCTGTATCCTGTATTGCTTCATGCCTCTGCAGAATGTTTATCAACTGTCCTCCCATTGGCTGGCAGTGCTCAGATATTTGGTGAGCTCATGACCCAGGGATGGTGGAGCCTCATGAGCTGCCGTCTATGGGGTCGCACAGAGTCGGACACGACTGAAGCGACTTAGCAGCAACAGCAGCATGACCCATTATTTTATTTCTGACCATCTCCTCGTCACTGAGACACTTCCCATCAGCCCCCCATCCTTTCAACCCAGGCCCCACATACAGATCTTAAGTCGCCCTGTCTCTCCTCTGGCTATCCTGACTTATGGTCCTCTCCGCTAGTCGCCACCTAACTTGTCTAACCTGACTGCTCCTCCCTTTTCCTAACTAGAACCTCCCTATGTTGGCATGGCCCTGCCCCTTCCAGAGTTCCATGGTCCTTTCCTCTCCAGGTTCTAAACACACTAACAGTACCATAAGACCATAGTGGAGAGAAAGCAAATCAGAACAAATATTCTTTTGCTTTCTCTCTTCTTTTACAAACTCATTTAGTGCTTTCTTATTTACCCTACAGAGAAGGCAATGGCACCCCATTCCAGTACTCTTGCCTGGAAAATCCCAATATCACCCCTCAATAGAATAGTAATAGATTTTTTATTCTGTGCTAGAGAATAGAAATTTTCATTTGAGTTGCAAAAAGATGAGGTAAAGAACTTAAAAAATTCACCCTATAACAACGTGGTTTCAAAGCTTTTGTCTTGCTATGTGATATCTTAAATGTCAAAAGTTAGGTAGCTTTTCTTTCTTTTGCGTTGTCTCAAATGAATCTATTTTCCTCTCTTCCTCCAAACTTCCTAGGGAGATGGAGGTCTTGGGCCAGTAAGGGAGAAAGAATGTACTTGGTTGGGGAAGAAGGAAAAGAAAAAATATATTAGTAAATCCCAAAGTGTCATTCTTGTTGCAAAAGTAGCTATCCTGAAAAAGCATTCAGTTTAGTTCAGTTGTTCAGTTGTGTCTGACTTCTTGTGACCATGTGGATTGCGGCATGCCAGGCTTCCCTGTCCATCACCAACTCCCGAATCTTGCTCAAAGTCATGTCCATTGAGTTGGACTGCAGCATGCCGGGTCTCCTCTCTGTCACCAACTATTGGAGCTTGGTCAAACTCATGTCCATTGAGTCGATGATGCCATCTAACCATCTCATCCTCTGTCGTTCCCTTCTCCTCCCACCTTCAGTCTTTACCAGAATCAGGGTCTTTTCAAATGAGTCCGTTCTTTGCATCAGGTGGGCAAAGTATTCAAGCTTAAGCTTCAGCATAGCCCTTCCAATGAATATTCAGGACTGATTTCCTTTAGGATTGACTGGTTTGATCTCCTTGCAGTCCAAGGGACTCTCAAGAGTCTTCTCCAACACCACAAGTTCAAAAGCATCAGTTCTTTGTTGCTTAGCCTTCTTTATGGTCCAACTCTCACATCCATACATGACCACTGGAAAAACCATAGCTTTGACTAGATGGATATTTGTCGGCAAAGTAATGTCTCTGCTTTTTAATATGCTGTCTAGGTTGGTCATAGCTTTTCTTCCAAGGAGCAAGTGTCTGTTAATTTCATGGCTGCAGTCACCATCTGCAGTGATTTTGGGGCCCAAGAAAATAAAATTTCTCACTGTTTCCATTGTTTCCCCATCTGATGTCTATACAGCTATAATTCACAGTTATCAGTTTGGTCCTGCAAATCCTGAGAGACCTTCGGAATCTAAGAATAACTGAATTCTGTTTGACCTCATTTTAGTAATAAACATCTTTGACTCAATCTTATTTCTCTGAAAAGTGGTTATTTTCACAATGATTAGACCAACCAGAGAACTCCCTGCCCATGTTAACTAATTTAGAATTTGCTCTACGGAACACTATATTTTATTCATTTCAAATGGCTCCCAAGAGGCAAGCTCCCTCTATTTGAGAAAATAAAGAAAGTTGTGACTCAGGAGCTGACTAAAGGAACTGGTGGGATATAGAATATGTGTCCCCTGAGTCACCAGTTCAAATGTGACCCCAAATTGCTAACATCTGAGTGTCACTTGCTAGTCTCAGCATGATCACTGAGGAAAAGAAGCCACATCATATGTATACCACAATTGCCTCTGTTCCCAATAAAGAAGCAAGGTTAAAACGAATCCCGAGAATGTACCTTTCCTCCTCCTGTGCTGTTATCTCCCACAGCACTGTCCTAATACAAACCAATGTCTGAGATTTATTTTCCAAAGGACTTGTGTTCTTCTCAAAGTATTTTTTGTTCCTAAATGAGTTTTAATGAGATACTGAAGACACAGGTATTTTGATTTCATCAAAATGTCTTTGGCCAGAAGAGATGGTGCAATGAGTAAAATAATTGTCCCAATATCATAAATGCTTTTATTGTTCAGTCACTAAGTCATGTCCAACTCTTTTCAAACCCATGGACTGTAAGCCTCCAGGCTCCTCTGTCCATTGGTTTTCCCGGGCAAGAATACTAGAGTGGGTTGCTATTTCCTTTTCAAGCGGATTTACCCGACCCAGGGATCCAACCTGCTTCTCCTGCATTGGCAGGTGGGTTCTTTACCAGTGAGCCACCAAGGAAGTAGTAATAATTAAAAATTGAGCATCCATGATTTGTTAGAGACTGTGTTAGCATTTAAATTTGAAGAAGTTAGACTTCAAAAAAATACCGAAAAGTAACTATTATGACCTTCATTTTACAGATGAGAGAACTGAGATGAAGGTAACTTAGGTAACGTACCCAAGACTACAGCTAGTTAGGTGCAGACTCAAGATTTTTATCCCTGCTTTTCCGGCTCCAAAGCCGTGGCACTTCTCTTAGATGCATGTATGGCCCACATCTTGCTTCCAGTGGCTGTTTCTTGGTCAGTTACTTTCTGTCCATTTAAGTTGTGTCATTTTGCCAAAGGAAGCTCATTAGGCTGACCCTTGGAGTATACCATCAATTAGTGACACTAAGATTGTCAAATCTAGTTGACTAGTGTAAAAATGTGAAGGCTTAAATTTCCTTAAAGGTAGTCTTCATCTAAGTTTTCCAAAAGGCTTTTCCACTGTCACTAGTCATTTCAAACTAAATAATTCACAGAAGTATAATTTTTTTAAAGTAAGAAATTAGGCAAATGAAAACTTGAACCATACACTCAGAATGACCCATAAGAAAATTCAGATTAAAAGCAAATTTCATGATTAATATTTAATTTTAAAGTAAATGAAAACTCTGTCTTCATCCAAATGTTCTTGTACTATTCTTTGCATGACTATGAAAATAAATCATTTTTTAAAAATATTAACCATACATTTTCTCAGTAAGAGAATAGCTATTTCATTTAAAACCAAGTTCACTGGAACTAACCCTCATGTAACAATTTTAGGAGTTCTTGGGGGAGCTAATATTCTATAAAGTCAGTTTGTAATTGGCTAAATAAAGAAAATATTTTCTTTAATGACAATCAGATCCTTAAGACGGAAATAATAGATGGATTTAAGAGTTAAGTTTTCTTTGTATTCCTAAGTACTTTTCTCATGGTTGGAGCCATGGAATGCTTGCTTGTGCCCATGGCGCAGTTTAAAACAGAATGGGCCAGCACCTCAACAGGTGTTAAAATCATTGTTTCCAAAATTTTCATACTAGAACCAGAAATCTGAGAAACGACCATTGTGAAGAAAAATTTTCAGTCAATGGAACTCATTGGGCACATGAATATTTTAAGTCTCCTGTGTTTTGAGTGATCACACACTATAGGCCAAAGACAAACCTGTTCGGATTAAATGCAAGGTCTAGTGAAAAGCTGCCCCATGTAATTCAAATGTGACCTAACAAAATTTGGTGGTGTATGGTAACTTCAACAGCACATCTGAACTAGAGAAATCAGCACAAACAACAAGGCAAATATGTATTTAGACCAACAGCAACAACCACCACCAAAAGAATACCACCAGCTTTATGAGGCATGGGACATTAAATTTAATAAGTAATAAACCATGATTAAGCTACAAACATATTTTTATTACACAGTAACGATGAAGAGCCATGCTTGTTAGGTTTAGTTGCAAGAGCCAACATGCACCTATAAACCTGCAGTGGAAACAGCAGAATCTCCATGTGAAAGAACAACCACGGGTTCAGGAGCCTGAAGCAGCCTTGGCTTGCAGTGCAAGGGAGAACCTACGCATCAGCCTTATTCCACCCTCTCAGAACTCTCTGACCACAGTTGCTAAAAGCAATCCGATTTTCCCTCCGGTGTGACTGAATGTGGAAAATCACTTTGTTTTACAAATCCCCAATAGGAAACTATCTGATGGAATATAAGACACTGATTCATCTTCCTAAGATGTTTAGGGGAGAAAAATGAGCAACATTTTTAGCCTGGAATAGTTTAAAGGAACATTCTTGCACACTTTAACACTTAGAGAGCAAAAGATTTCATTTGTTGGATTAAGTCTGAAATCATAGTTTGAAAGCTGGTGTCCTATAGTCGGGATCTGACTTATAGACATAGTATTTTTTTTAATTGTATTTGTTACAGCAAAAGCTGTAAGTATACAGTCTTAATCTGACAATAGTCTTCTAGAGTCAGGCACTGCTGAGCTGCCACTGTTGATCAGGTGGGATCCACCAGTTCACTGGGGGCTTTCCTGGTTCTCTTCTTTCATACGTACTCCCTGCCCGGATACATCTGAATTTTTAAGAAAATTTCATTCTATTATTTCATGTCTTTTCCTACCTCACGAACTCAGAGTTTTACTTGCAACTTCTGCCAACACACAGTCCATTCCTTTTTCCAAACCTCACCTCTTTGAAAAAGTAAAATCTCCTTTAAACAAGGAAGTAGTAGCCTAAATTATTCTTGTAAAAATTTAAGATATAAAGAAAATAGATGAACTATGAATATATGTATAATTTGAATCTCAGGGTGTAAAGATACTTTTTAATTCACCTGCTCTTGCCAACAAACCATAAAAAGAATTATTACAACCACATCTCTGATAGATGGTTATTTGGCTTCTTTTCAGTGCCAAGAAGTTTTTACTCACAGGGAAAAAAAATGGCTTCTGCTATTGGAAATATACTAAAATAATGCTTCTTAAAGTGTATTTATAAACTGTATTTATAAATATATTAAACAAATTCAGCATGGGAAACAAATCTGGTAGCATAGAATGATATGTCTTGCTGACACTGGACTGAGTATCGAACTGATTATAGGACCTTTCTGATAAAAGTGAGTTATCGGTATGAAATGAACTTTGATTGCATATTATATGTTTGTCTAAGTGCTTTTCTTTATATGTCCTTTCATCTTATCTATTGATACAATTAATTGTTTATCCTATTTTTAATGAAAGAAGTGGAATTCACATCCAAAGAAGTTCAGGAACTTGCCCCAGCCACACAAGTAGCACAGGGCATGGCATATTCTCAGAACTGAGAGATGACTCTGAATGGTTTAAGTGGCAGAACCTGGGCCTGTCATTGAGCATTTTCACACCATACCATAACCTTTTGATTTTGGCAGAAGGAAGAAGTGTTGACGTGTTGAACATTAGAAATTCAACATATGATCCATTTGTCATAGTAATATGATCCATCTTAATGCTGGCCTGTTGCAACAACAATAGCTAGTGAGACAAATCTAGTACTCAGACCACTTATGTTTGATTGTCTATCAGCACTGTCTCTGTCCCCCAGAGCCACATTTCCCAGAGTCCTCTTCCCATATAGTTCTAAGTCAGAGTTTGTTAATGAAAGAAATACTAGTAGATGGAAAATGGACGTAAGGAAAGGTTATCATTTTTAGAAGTTTGTGGCTGTCACATGGCGAACATGAGGTCACAGAACTTTCCAGGCTCCCAAGGGTACTCACAACTGAGATTTTAGTGGGAACCTTTCCAGAACCTTCTGAGAATTTCAGCACTTTCCCCATGAAACATAATGATAACTACTCAGAGTCTTTAAATGAGGTCTGCAGTGTCCATTCCTCCAATCTTCAGCCTTCCTGATATTTACTCACGCAGCATTCCTAATTCCTATATCACCCCCTTCAGTCCCATAAGACTTTGGAATGGTTTGTTTTCCTGTGTGAATCTTAAATGACACACCGTCGCTGTTCTTAATCTTGGACCACCCCAGGATTCACGATCAACTTTGTAAGAGCCACCATGAAATGATTCTGCTAAGGCAGACACTATTGGCTGTTCCTCCAAAACCAGTTCTATTCTTTTTCCTTTGTGAAAGGAGTTCCTTGCAGCTAAGAAGTCCCATGTGAGTGATTTCAAGTCAATGGAATGTAGTAAGTAGAAGTGATATGTGTCATTTCAGAAAATGTTCATAAAGGAAAGGCCAGTCTAGGCTTTATACTTCCTCCTTTCTGCTGAATGGGAAATGATAGTTGGAGTGCCAGCAGCCATGTCAAACTATCATGAAATTTGAATTATTGAAGAGGTGCACAATAGAACGGAAAGCTAAATAGAGACTGGGCCTCTAATACTATGAGCAAGCCTCCTAGAACTGAGTAGCCAACACGAGACATTTCCTTGTGAGGGAATGAAACTTCTATTTTAAGTCACTGATATTTTGAGGGTGCTGTCACCTACGGTCATAACTAGTACTCACTAATACATCAGCCTTACCAGATATTTTCAGACTGTTAGGTGGGAGGAAGGGAGAGAAATCTTGGTGGAAAGGAGCCTACAACTGCCAGGGCAAGAGTGAGAGAGGGTGTGAACAAGACTCATCAGCTGTGTCTTACCCATCCGAAGACAAAATGGCATTTTAACAACTGGCTATTCTGGTTAAGAAGGAAACAAGTGATTTTAAAACTCATAGAGCAGAAAGGAATCACTATGACCTGATCTTCTAAAATTACTGTTTTACTTTAAAGTATGTTTATTTATAATTTGTCTATGTCCCCTTTTTCTAGAATAATAATTTCAGCATTTTGGTTACACATATATGAGATTTTAAAAAATAATAAATGAAGACATTAGAAATATGTTCACTAAGAAATAATATGCAAAATGCCTAACATGAATTGTGATCTGTTTCATTCAACACTGTATTTCCAGAGCCTGAAAGTTGTTAAACAAATATTTGCTTAAAAACATGCACATTCTGAATAGACATTTGTTGATTTTGCCTATCCAACTTCTTTTTATCCCTTCCTTTCCTACAACAAGCACATTGTCTTTTGTAGCTTAGGCAATGTTTGCTGTACCACTGGCTCCTGGGAGGCTCCTCACATGATCTCTGACAGTGGGAGCCCTACCTGGAACATTCTTCAAGGGAGATATGCAGAAAGTGATACCCTTCTCATCTGCACACTCTTGAGGGTGTTGAACGGGTGGAACATAAGTCTGCTCTGGGTCACTTTTGTTTGGATATGAGTGTGATCCTGTTTGAAGTTATTTTAATACCTAGACTTTTTCAGTTATCTGAAAAGTGTCCCCAGTAATTTTCAACTGGAGACACTTTTTCCCCTCACGGGACATTTAGCACTTGGAACCAAGAGTCCTGACTAGACAGAATGGATGAAGAATCTGATCCTAGCAGTTAAAGAGCAAAGTAACATCAGCTAGTTCTTCAGGAGGTGCACAGCTGTCCAAGCAGCAGTACTTGAGATGAATGGCACCAATATGGCCTTAGGAGGGAAACAGAAGCCTTCTTTTTATGAATATACTCTAACCTTCTTAGAATCAACTAACACTGATGATAGTCTGTAAATAAATATTATGCATCACCAGTTATCAAGACTGTATTTAAATATGTTTGCATGGCCACTATGTATTGCAGTATTAAATAGTTTGTGCAATACACAGAAGTGCACTGCCAGGAAGTCCTGCTTTCCAGTTTGTCCACTTAGGAGGAGTGTCTTTTCTAATTTGCATAAAGACATTTTATAAGCTCATGCAGCTCTAATGCTCACATATGTAATTTCAAAGGAAGTAGAAAATGCTTCTGATCTGTGGTCATAATAAGGCTATCGTGCACGTGTGTGTGCTCAGCCATGTCCAATGCTTCATGACTCCATAACTGTAGCCTCTGTCTATGGGGTTTCCCAGGCAAAAATACTGGAATGGGGTGCTATTTCCTACTCCAGGAGATCTATCTGACCCAAGGATCGAACCAGTGTCTCCTGCATCTCCTGCATCGGCAAGCATATTCTTCACCACTGCATCACCTGGGAAGCACTAATAATGCTATTAACCTTAACTTATTTCAGATGAACCTCTTGGAATAAGGTTTGCTCCATCCAGAATGGTAAGAGCTGCCACTCTAGAGATTAACAAATGAGTGTGTATCTCAATTGTCATGTGGTAACATGTACAATATGTTACTCAGAGCAACTGATGACTTTGGGATCTTTTTCCACAGCACTCAAAATGCAAATTTTTCTTCTGTTCTCTATTAATGTAATAAATAAGAGCTCTTATGTATTTTTATATAAAAAGACTGTCAGTTGGCCAAGCAGGAAACTCTTGAAGTTCTTTTCCTTGATATGTCAAAAAAACTGACATAACTTTAGAAGATGGAAATATCACTAGGTCAAACAAAGCATGCTGGGTCAGATTAGGTCTGAGTCAGGCAATCTATTTGACAGTGACAGATAAAATAAATGTCAAAGACTTTTGCTAGTTTCTCAAAAAATTCTACGGATGTTCAGTGAGAGAATGGAGGCTGAAATAAAGTGGGAGTACAGCTCAAAGAGGAAAGCTTATTTGTACATTACTTGATACTTTTAAAGGCTAAACATTTAAAAATTCTTACCAGGGGAAAGAAGGCAATCTGAAAAGGCTGCATACAGTATGATTCCAACTATATGTCATTTGGAAAAAGCAAAATGATGGAGAAACTAAAAAGAAGAGTTGGTTTTCAAGGGTCAGAGGAAGGGAGGAATGAATACATGGAGCACAGAAGACTTTTAAGGCAGTGAAACTAGTCTGTATAATACAATAATGGTGGATAGATGTATTATGTGTTTGTCAAAAGCCATAGAATGTACAACAGTGAACCCTAATGTAAACTATAGACTTCAGGTGATAATGATAAGCCAATGTGGGTTCATCAAGTGTAACAAATGTGCCACTCTGGGGTGTGTTAACAATGGCAGAGGCTGTGCATAGGTGGAAGCCAAGGGTGTATGGGAAATCTCTGGATCCACCACCCAATTTTGCTGTGACCTAAAACTGCTCTAAAACTCAATTTTTATTAAAAAATTAGGATTAGATTATTAAAACACTGAAGACATCATGTGGGATATTAAAATACTGCAGACATCTTTCCTTATTAGTCTTAAAATCTTAAATTAGAAAACATTATTTGTTTACATTTATATTTTATATTACATGTCTATGTGTGTGTATATATATGTATCTATACACACAAACACACACATTAATGTGACAGTCTAAAATTTTAGTAACATCATATATACAAGCTCTATCCACCTTTCACATGCACACACACACACAGACATATTAGTGTTGAATAACAAGAAAAATACCTTCCTTGAAGCAGAAATCATGAACTGTTCTGGAATGAGAGGAAGTAACTGGTGTCAGATTGAACATAAATTCACAGACCCCAATCTGTGTAGGCTTTTACAATAGGTAACAGCATGTGCAAAGGTGCTGTAGAGTTAGAGATGACACATGGTAAGCAAAAGTGACTCTCGGGTGATACCAGGATGATTTATTGGGGGATCATAGTAAGAGTAGCCAAATCAATCAGACTTTTTCGCAGAGGAACATGTAGCAATTTGGAATAGAAATTGTGGTTTAGGTTAACGGAGTTTTGTGCCCTGAGTGACTGGAATTACCCCAAATAATTTGGATCTCTCAAATCCTATAGACAAGTAACTGGCAAACCTATCATTAGTACAACCACTCTTTCCCTAAAAATCATTAAGAGCACTCTTTGATAACATTTACAGCAGTCAAACTCAGAGTCAGTAGGGGATCTCAATTAAAAATATTGGTATACAACCAGAAAGCATCAAATATTTGAGAAAAAAGAACACCTCCAAAATCAGTATCTAAGTCAAAAATAGAAGAGCTAATCTTTGAAGTAACAAAGTTGACAGAGCAAAGTGAAGGGGAAGTTTAAATAGTTATAAGAAATGTAATTATAAAAGTATAAGAATATTCAGCAACAAAGAAAAACTCAGCTAGAAATTTTGGAAAATAAAAAAATAAATAAATGGTGAAATCAAAACAAATAAAACCTTACTACATGGCAGCACTGGTATAATTAACAAGTAATCTGTGGAACTGAAAAATTAATCTGATGGATTCTCCAAGACTACAGCAACAAAATAGAGAAATAAATTGCTAGTATGAAAGAAAATGTTAAAACAGAGTATAAACCCAGAAGATCTCATGTCTTTTGAATGGGAGTTCCAGAAAAAAAAGGAAAAAAAAAAAGGGAGTGAAGGAAGTACCCAAAAAATTCAGAAAACGAAATGTCTGACCTAATTAAATATAGAAGTCTTCAGATTATAGAAGTCTACAAAATGCTAGGGACATCCCACATGGTCCAGTGGTAAAGAATCTGCCTGCCAGTGCAGGAGACACAGGAGACATGGGTCCATGCTAAGCAATTGTTGCTGTTGTTCAGTTGCTAAACCCTGTCTGACTCCTTGTGACCCCGTGGACTGCAGCACACCAGGCTCCTCTGTCCTCCACTATCTCTCGAAGTTTGCTCAAGTTCATGTCCATTGAGTCAGTAATGCTATCTACATCTCCTCCTTTGTGTGTTCCCTTCTTTTACCTTCAATCTTTCTCAGCATCAGGATCTTTTCCAGAGTCAGATCTTCACATCAGGTGGCCAAAGTATTTGGAGCTTCAGCTTTAGCATCAGTCCTTCCAATGGATATTCTGTGTTGATTTCCTTTAGGATTGACTGGTTTGATCTCTCTGCAGTGCAAGGGACCCTCAAGAGTCTTTTCCAGCACCACACTTCAAAAGCATTCTTTATGGTCCAATTCTCACATCTGTACATGACTACTGAAAAAACAAAACAAAAAACATTGGCTTTGACTATACAGAATACATGACTATACAGAATGTATACAGACTATACATTGTGGCTTTGTCCACAATGTGATGTCTTCGCTTTTTAATATTTTGTCTAGGTTTCTCATAGCTTTCCTTACAAGCAGCAAGCGTCTTTTAACTTAATGGCTGCAGTCTCCATCCTTAGTGATTTTGGAGCCCAGGAAAATAAAATCTGTCACTGCTTCTACTTTTTCTCCTTCTAGAAGTGCTAAGCTTAATGAATGGAAAAGATCCACTCCTAGATATATATAATGAATGAAATTTCAAAACAGCAAGGGTAAAGACAAAGCATTGAAAGTATCATGAAAGAAAGAAATATTATCTTCAGATAAGTGAGAATAAGATTGGAAACAATTCCCAAAATATAAACCTGAACATAAAAAAGCATTATTACTATAGAAAATAAATCTTCTGAGAAAAAATAATTTTGAATCTTCAATTCAACACATAGTCAAGCAACCATTCAAATATGGTGGGAAAATAAAATGTTTTCATACTGCAAGTATTCAGAACATATATCACCCACCATTTTGAATGGTTTACTTGAAAAAATGTCACAACATAAAAAAAAAAAAAATCAACCCAAGAAAAAACTTTGGATTATAAAAACCAAGGAAAGAGTAGTACAACTTAAATTCATTCCAGTAAATTCATTTCAAGTACAAAACTGAAATAGTAGTATATAGGGGCTTCCCAGGTCGTGCTAGTGGTAAAGAATCTGCCTGCCAATGCTGGAGATGCAAGAGACATGGGTTCAATCCCTGAGTCAGGAAGATCCCCTGGAGTAGGAAATGACAACCCACTCCAGTATTCTTGCCTGGAAAATTCCATGGATAGAGGAGCCTGGCAGGATTACAGTCTATAGGGTCTCAAAGAGTCAGACAGGACTGAGCACATACACACAATTAAAATTCTAGAATGATACCCCACTCCAGTACTCTTGCCTGGAGAATCCCATGGATGGAGGAGCCTGGTAGGCTCCAGTCCATGGGGTCGCTAGGAGTCGGACACGATTGAGCGACTTCCCTTTCACTTTTCACTTTCATGCATTGGAGAAGGAAATGGCAACCCACTCCAGTGTTCTTGCCTGGAGAATCTCAGGGACCGGGGAGCCTGGTGGGTTGCTGTCTATGGGGTCACACAGAGTCGGACACGACTGAAGCGACTTAGCAGCAGTAGCAGCAGCAGACTATATCAGTCAGGAGGTAGACAGCTTGAGTTGGGTAGGGTAGATTTCACAAAGGAACAAGGAAAGCGAACACATGGTATATGTCTTGTTATGTTTAGGAGAAGATTTAAAGTCACATTAATCCTAGATATTTTGAGAATAAAATTTAATTTAATGTTTTAAATTTCAAGCATATAGAATTGAGAGAACTCAATTAATAAAAGAAAATGCTACAAATGGGGGCTTAGGTATCAAATGTTTCTAGAGCTTCAACTTGTTATCATGGGTTCCTTCTTTCCATAAGTTCACCTCTCGTACTCTTTTGAAACTTGACTTATCCTATTAAGAAATTTCACATCTGCACCTCAGGTATCTCAAGGTGCCATCCAGACCAGAATACTCATATCTAGTTATTTTCTTTTAGTCATCCTAGTTTTGTTTTCCTGCTTCTTCTTTTAGATCTAGGAAGGATTGTCCAGCCTACGTCATCAACTCTTGTCCTTGGTCTTTGAGTGAAACTCTAGTTTCCTTTCTGTGCTCCCTCCCAGCTTTTGTCAGAAGTCAGGCAGCCCAGGCTGCTCTGAAGATTTTTGCTTCTCAAGTTTTGCTAAATGCCTGAGGTCATAGGTCACTTTTCTTAAACTTTTGATGGTTCTGCTTTTGAAAACAGTGAAGGATATCCTTACTGAGAAATGATTCTAAATATTGAGGTTACATACTTGACAAAATAATACTTTAAAAAATAAATCAAGCATGACTCAAAATTATTAGAAAAATAATTAGAATGGGAAACATTACAGGATTTTCAGGCTCAATATTTTGCAACCTAATAGGAACATGACGAGGCTCTTTCAGGGAAAGAAATGTTCAGAAATTGGTCTTAAATCAGTTTTTAGAAAGGAGATCACTTTGATCTGCTGATGTAGTTCCTCTTACTTATCAATGCAAGAACACTTATGTCTTTATTTCTCGTTTAAAATGGTCTCATTGGCATTGCTATTTTGATTCTTTGTTCTCTATATGAAGCTTGATTTCCAAATTTAATTTATACATGCACAACACATAGGGCTTCTTCACCAGTATTAAATTTCCAGAACCATGTGGTTTTTCCTGAATGGCTTGTGGAGAAAATCTTTGCTTAAACTATGGGTGTATGAATAGAAGAAAAGCAATATCCTGAATTTGTGGAAGTTGTTCATATGGCCTCTGTTACTAACATATGCCCAAGTTCAGCTTGAAAGTAAAGAGCTGCATGCAGTTGTCACTATTAACAAACGATAAGACAAAAAAATGTAGTAGTAGCTATGTAAATAGTATCAATTCTAAATAAAAAGAAATAGAATTTGAAAATTTTATAATGTGTTAAGAAAATGATGCCGGATATCTGCAGTGTCTGTAGTTATATAAAATAGATTACGCAAAGACTATATTCAAATTTAGTTGATGAGAAAGACATATAATAAAAATAAATAAATAAACCTAGGTTACCAGCTATGTAACCATTCTTGCTTACATATACCTACATTCTAAAGCGCCAAGGCAAGCAATTTTCATAGGTGAATCTACCCAACATTTTAAGAAAGAGAAAACTTCAATGCTACTTAAGTTGTTCTAGAGCCTAGAAAAGTTAAAAAAAAAAAAAAAAGGCTGCAAATTTTTAAACAGAGCTCAGTTGCTCAGCTGTGTCTGACTCTTTGCAACCCCATGGACTGTAGCCTGCCAGGCTCCTCTATCCGTGGGTTTCTCCAGGCAAGAATACTGGAGTGGGTTGTCATTTTCTTCTCCAGAGATCTTCTCATCTAGGGATAGAACCCATGTCTCTTACATCTCTTGCATTGGCAAGAGGATTCCTTACCACAAGCACCACCTTGGCAGCCAATACAGTAAAGTATGAATATTGAAAATGTAACAAACTAGTATCAGTTATGAATTTTCACACAAAAATCCTAAATAAAATGTTAGCCCATGGACTCCAACAGCATATTAAAATGACACATCACTATCAAATGAATGTTTCTTAGAAAAATTATTAATATAATTTACCATATGAAGAGTTCAAAGAGGAAATCTATAACCATCTTCATAAATACTAAAAAAGTTATTAAAAAATGAATGCCCAAATGCTCAATGAAACACTAGCAAACTGAATCCAACAACACATGAAAAGGATTGTACACTTTGACCAAATACAATTTATTCAGTGAAAGCAAGTGGTTTAACATCTGAAAAACAATTAATATAACTCACTCTTATCAGTGCTTCTCTGGTGGCTCAGACTGTAAAGAATTTGCCTGCAATGCAGGAGACCTAGGTTCTATCCCTGGGTCAGGATGATCCCCTGGAGAAGGGAATGGCTACCCACTCCAGTATTCTTGCCTGGAGAATTCCATGGACAGAGGAGCCTGGTGGTCTACAGTCCATGGGGCCACAAAGAGTCGGACACAACTGAGCATGCTTGACCAAATGCAAATTTCAGTCAGTTATAAAATAGAGTGAAAATAACACCACATTTTAAATTGTAATGAAAACAGAGATGTACTAAGAATGTGCAAGGTTCATATGGAAAAAGTGCAGATTTAAACAAATGGAAAACACATACAATTGCTATGTAGAATGATGTAACATCACATCAATTATCTGTAAATTAATGGATTCTAATAAAAGAGAAACAGAGTTGTTTTGAAATTAAGGAAGCTGAATCTGAAGTTCATGTAAAAATTCAAAGTGCGTATGAAAATTTCACATTTAAGAGTTTATCCTACAGATATATTTTCATATGTGTGAAATGGCATATATGCAAAGCTATTTATGTCACATTATAATTGCAAAAGAGTTTATATAGTCTAAATAACCATCAGAAAAATTGGTTAGCTATTTTTTTTTACATTTGTGTAATTAAATACTATGCAACCATTAAAAAGCAAGCACAATGATATTGAAAAATTTCCCAAATATTAGCTCTCCCAAATGTTAACTCTAATATGAAATGTTCAAGCAGAGTGAGTAAAGTATGTTACCTCTGTGACAAAAAATAAAGAAGTATGTATGATTCTCTTTAGGCGTAGAATAGCTTTGGAAAGATATGCAAAAACCTGGTAATAGAGATTGCTTCTGGAGCTAAGGAACAAGGGTTTGTGAGAGGTATAATTTTACATATATATAAATATACGCATCCCTTGGACTGCAAGGAGATCCAACCAGTCCATTCTGAAGGAGATCAGCCCTGGGATTTCTTTGGAAGGAATGATGCTAAAGCTGAAACTCCAGTACTTTGGCCACCTGATGTGAAGAGTTGACTCATTGGAAAAGACTCTGATGCTGGGAGGGACTGGGGGCAGGAGGAGAAGGGGATGACAGAGGATGAGATGGCTGGATGGCATCACTGACATGATGGACGTGAGTCTGAGTGAAATCCGGGAGTTGGTGTTGGACAGGGAGGCCTGGCGTGCTGCGATTCATGGGGTCGCAAAGAGTTGGACGTGACTGAGTGACTGAACTGAACTGAACTCTATATTTACTTGTACCTTTGGAATTTTCATCACATGTATGTTTTCACAAAATAAAAGAAAATAGTCTAAAGAAGAGATTAGATATAAAAAAGTAAACAGTCATTTCATCATCCTCCTTCCCAAGGTCAAGAAGAAACACATATTGAATTTGGAGTAAAAAGAGGAAAATAAGGTAACTAAATTTAAATAAATGATATTTAAAATGTCCAAATGTCTATGGGAACACGACAAAGAATGGAATTAATTCTTCTTTGAATTTGGACAAAACTCCTTTGTCCAAGGGAGCTTGAGAAGGTAAGAGGAGGAGTCTAGGTGCCTGGAAGAATGAAGTGGAGATGACAAAGGATTCTGGTGTTTAAAAGTAGTGAGTGGTTTAGTTAAATTGTAGCATATGGAAAACAAGGTGAAGTGAGTAAGGGAAAAAGCAATGGTGATTTTTCAGCCATATCTTGTGGCACTCTGTGTCATTCTCAGAAGAATCTGAACTCATTTTCCTGGCTTCAAGTGAGTCTTTGAAAGTCTGTGAGCAAAGAATTTTCTGGATGAAAACCAAGCTTTGGAAGGATTATCAGGGTTACTTTAGGACATAGAATTAACTAGCTCTCATTCATTCATTCATTGTACAAATATTTGTTTAGTGTCTACTATGAGTCAGATAGGCCTTGTATAAAATCTACTATGTTTTAGAACTTTTATGTATTAGTTTTTCCTGATGCTAAAAGTAATATATGTTTATTATTGAAAATTTTGGAAATATGCAGAATTACAAAGAAGAATGACTCAAAATTCTACTGCCTAAAATAAACATTACAATTCTGATGTGTGCATATGTAAGGTCATTTCATACATACACACAGAGACACACTGGTGTATTCTTTTATTTAATTTTAAATCGTGTATATACCCTACATTTTCAAAGATAATAACCATTTTTAAAATTTATAGAAGGCTTAATCTGTGTCAGACACTGAGAGAAGTATTTTTAAGCACCATGTTATTTAATTATTAAAACAAACCCATGGCATCTTTTGTTTTTAATCTGTATTTCACAGGTGAGGACAGTGTATCAAGGATACCTGGTTCAGTGATTGATGGAGAGAGAATTCAATCCTAGGAATAACTGCAGAGATTGGACTCCAAGTAACAAAATGCACTATCTCATCAGAAACATGGCAACGATAGTCATGCAATGCTCCATCATGTAGATGCTCTATAGGTCCCTTGATTGGTTTAAAAATTTTAACCAATTATACTGTTTTTAAATATAATGCTAATATATTCTGTGTCTCATCAAGGGGACAGAGAGCATAGAAGGAATAAGATATAAATCTAATCTCTTTCTATTTTTTAAGCTCCAGGGGGTTGCTCCACAATAAAAAGTCTTTGTAAGTTCCTGGCTTCTCCCAAGTCCAGTGTCATTGGCTTCAGGTTGATGAAATTTCCTTCAAAGTGTTTTCCCAGCTTATCTGTAATCCTTCATTTTTGGTGCTGACATTACTGTAGTTTTCCCTCTGTGTTCCAAGCTCCATCCCTCCATGGGATTTCTCAGGCAAGAACACTGGAGCAGGTTGCCATTTCTTTCTTGAGGGGATCTTCATGACCTAGGGATTGAACCCCAGTCTCCTGAATTGCAGGCAGTCTTCTGCATTGCAGGCAGATTCTTTATCCACTGAGCCACCAGGGAAGCCCTCTTGTGTCTTCAGAAGTATTTAAATAGAATTTGAAGATAAATTAATTAAGGGACTTCTAGCTATCAGAAAATTGGACATAGATATTGTTATAATTAGGATAATCATTTCAATTTTTTTCCTCTAATTGAAACGTGCTCGTGTTTATTTTGCGATTCGTAATGTCATAAATTTCTATTAATTTACGACATTCCACCAGTTTCTACAATTCAAAATATTTCAACTAATTGGAGGGAAATTAATTTTTCAGGGAGATTATGATGCTCAAACATTTCTTTAATTATTAAAAAATGAGAAGATACAAAATTTTATTTACTATCTCTTATGGGCTGTCAGAAAGAAAGTGAAAGGGTTAGTTGCTCAGTTGTGTTTGATTCTTTGTGCCCCATGAACTGTAGCCCACCAGGCTCTTCTGTCCATGGATTTCCAAGGCAAGATTGCTGGAGCTGGTTGCCATTCCCTTCTCCAGAAGATCCTCCATTCCCAGGGATCAAACCCAGGTCTTCTGCATTGCAGGCAGATTCTTTATCATCTGAGCCTCCAGGGAAGCCCACTGGGGTCTACTAAGCTGTTTACTGCTATTTAATTCTCACCATTAATCTCATTTTACAATATATAAACTAAAGAATAAACAATTTTTTTTTAAGTAAATAATGGAGTAGCCATCATGGTCAACAAAAGAGTCCCAAATGCAGTACTTGGATGCAATCTCAAAAACGACAGAATGATCTCTGTTCATTTCCAATGCAAACCATTCAATATCACAGTAATCCAAGTCTATGCCCCAACAAGTAACACTGAAGAAACTGAAGTTTAACGGTTCTATGAAGACCTACAAGACCTTTTAGAACTAACACCCCCAAAAAGATGTCCTTTTCATTATAGGGTACTGGAATGCAAAATCAGGAAGTCAAGAAACACCTGGCTGCTGCTGCTGCTGCTGCTGCTGCTGCTGCATCGCTTCAGTCGTGTCCAACTCTGTGCGACCCCATAGACGGCAGCCCAAGAGGCTCCCCCGTCCCTGGGATTCTCCAGGCAAGAACACTGGAGTGGGTTGCCATTTCCTTCTCCAAGAAAAACCTGGACCAACAGGCAAATTTGGCCTTGGAGTACGGAATGAAGCAGGGCAAAGGCTAATAGAATTTTGCCAAGAGAATGCACTGGTCATAGCAAACACCCTCTTCAAACAACACAAGAGAAGACTCTACGCATGGACATCAACAGATGGTCAACACCAAAATCAGATTGATTATATTCTTTGCAGCCAAAGATGGAGAAGCTCTATACAGTCAACAAAAACAAGACTGGGAGCTGACTGTGGCTCAGATTATGAACTCCTTAATGACAAATTCAGACTTAAATTGAAGAAAGTAGGGAAAACCACTAGGCTACTCAGGTATGACCTAAATCAAATCCCTTATGATTATACAGTGGAAGTGAGAAATAGATTAAGGGACTAGATCTGATAGACAGAGTGCCTGAAGAACTATGGATGGAGGTTAGTGACACTGTATAGGAGACAGGTATCAAGACCATCCCCATGGAAAAGAAATGCAAAAAGCAAAATGGCTGTCTGGGGAGGCCTTACAAATAGCTGTGAAAAGAAGAGAAGGGAAAAGCAAAGGAGAAAAGGAAAGATATAAGCATCTGAATGCAGAGTTCCAAAGACTAGCAAGGAGAGATAAGAAAGCCTTCCTCAGTGATCAGTGCAAAGAAATAGAGGAAAACAACAGAATAGGGACGACTAGAGATCTCTTCAAGAAAATTAGAGATACCAAGGGAACATTTCATGCAAAGATGGGCTCAATAAAGGACAGAAATGGTATGGACCTAACAGAAGTAGAAGATATTAAGAAGAGGTGGCAAGAATACACAGAAGAACTATACAAAAAAGATCTTTACCACCCAGATAATCACGATGATATGATCACTCACCTAGAGCCAGACATCCTGGAATGTGAAGTCAAGTGGGCCTTAGAAAGCATCACTACCAACAAAGCTAGTGGAGGTGATGGAACTCCAGTTGAGCTATTTCAAATCCTGAAAGATGATGCTGTGAAAGTGCTGCACTCAATATGCCAGCAAATCTGGAAAACTCAGCAGTGGCCACAGGACTAGGAAAGGTCAGTTTTCATTCCAATCCCAAAGAAAGGCAATGCCAAAGAATGCTCAAACTACCGCACAATTGCACTCATCTCACACGCTAGTAAAGTAATGCTCAAAATTCTCCAAGCCAGGCTTTGGCAGTACATGAACCGTGAACTTCCAGATGTTCAAGCTGGTTTTAGAAAAGGCACAGGAACCAGAGATCAAATTGCCGACATCCACTGGATCATTGGAAAAGCAAGAGAGTTCCAGAAAAACATCTATTTCTGCTTTATTGACTATGCCAAAGCCTTTGACTGTGTCATCACTCACCTAGAGCCAGACATCCTGGAATGTGAAGTCAAGTGGGCCTTAGAAAGCATCACTATGAACAAAGCTAGTGGTGACAAAACAAAGTGTAATGACAATAACCTGTGGAAAATTCTTGAAGAGATGGGAATACCAGACCACCTGACCTGCCTCTTGAGAAACCTATACGCAGGTCAGGAAGCAACAGTTAGAACTGGACATGGAACAACAGACTGGTTCCAAATAGGAAAAGGAGTATGTCAAGGCTGTATATTGTCACCCTGCTTATTTAACTTCTATGCAGAGTACATCATGAGAAACGCTGGACTGGAAGAAGCACAAGCTGGAATCAAGATTGTCGGGAGAAATATCAATAACCTCAGATATGCAGATGACACCACCCTTATGGCAGAAAGTGAAGAGGAACTAAAAAGCCTCTTGATGAAAGTGAAAGTGGAGAGAGAAAAAGTTGGCTTAAAGCTCAACATTCAGAAAACGAAGATCATAGCATCTGGTCCCATCACTTCATGGGAAACAGATGGGGAAACAGTGGAAACAGTGTCAGACTTTATTTTTGGGGGCTCCAAAATCATGGCAGATGGTGATTGCAGCCATGAAATTAAAAGACGCTTACTCCTTGGAAGGAAAGTTATGACCAACCTAGATAGCATATTCAAAAGCAGAGACATTACTTTCCAACAAAGGTCTGTCTAGTCAAGGCTATGGTTTTTCCAGTGGTCATGTATGGATGTGAGAATTGGACTGTGAAGAAAGCTGAGCGCTGAAGAATTGATGCTTTTGAACTGTGGTGTTGGAGAAGACTCTTGAGAGTCCCTTGGACTGTAAAGAGGTCCAACCAGTCCATCCTAAGGGAGACCAGTCCTGGATGTTCATTGGAAGGACTGATGCTTAAGCTGAAACTCCAATACTTTGGCCACCTCAAGCGAGGAGGTGACTCATTGGGAAAGACCCTGATGCTGGGAGAGATTGGAGGCAGGAGGAGAAGGGGACGACAGAGGATAAGATGGCTGGATGGCATCACCAACTCGATGGACATCAGTTTGAATGAACTCTGGGAGTTGGTGATGGACAGGGAGGCCTGGAGTGCTGCAATTCATGGGGTTGCAAAGAGTTAAACACGACTGAGTGACTGAACTGAACTGAACTGAACTGAATGGTAAATTGGGCTTCCCAGGTCGTGCTAGTTGTAAAGAACCTGCCTGCCAATGCAAGAGACATAAGACATGCAGGGTTGATCCCTGGCTTGGGAAGATCCCCTGGAGGAGTGCACAGCAATCCACTCAGTACCCTTTCCTTGTCCATGGAGAATCCCATGGACAGAGGAGTCTGGTTCAGTTCAGTTCAGTTCAGTCGCTCAGTCTTTTCCGACTCTTTGTGACCCCATGAATCGCAGCACGCCAGGCCTTCCTGTCCATCACCAACTCCCGGACTTCACTCAGACTCACGTCCATCGAGTCAGTGATGCCATCCAGCCATCTCATCCTCTGTCATCCCCTTCTCCTCCTGCCCCCAATCCCTCCCAGCATCAGAGTCTTTTCCAATGAGTCAACTCTTTGCATGAGGTGGCCAAAGTACTGGAGTTTCAGCTTTAGCATCATTCCTTCCAAAGAAATCCCAGGGCTGATCTCCTTCAGAATGGACTGGTTGGATCTCCTTGCAGTCCAAGGGACTCTCAAGAGTCTTCTCCAACACCACAGTTCAAAAGCATCAATTCTTTGGCTCTCAGCCTTCTTCACAGTCCAACTCTCACATCCATACATGACCACATAGGGAATGGTAATCCACTCCAGTATTCTTGCCTGGAGAATTCCATGGACAAAGGAGCCTGACGGGCTACAATCCTTGGGGTAGCAAAGAGTTGGACAGGACTTAGTGACTAACACTTTCACTTTTATTGGTAAATAATGTAGCCAGGACTTTTAGTCAGGACTTGAATCCGGGTCTCTCTGATTCCAAAATCCACACTTTTTTCAACATTGTGCAGTGTTCTCAAGATTGTAAAAGAAAGAGAGTAGTTTTGCATAATTACATAATAAACAAAAGCTATAGCAGGCAAATTTTACAGAATGAGAGATTTATATTACGTCTTTAGACTTACAGAAAAGGGCACAAAAGTTGAATCAACGTGGGTTTTTTTAAAAAAATTGCTTACTGGGACCTCTTCAGTTGGTCATTTCTTCTCAGTTATAATCCCAAATCTATGCGAGAGCCATGCTTTCAAGGTTATATCTATTTATTGCACACATAAAAGCATAGAGATGAACTAAACTCCCTTGAAACTCTGTAATTTGTATTTCCTTTCACATGACTGTTCTTTTACTTCATGGGCATTTATACTTATGAGGGTTAACAGGATGATAAAAGTTAAAGGAGTACTAACTCTGGTGCTACATTATGCTTAATGAAGCATGGTGTGTGTGTGTGTGTATTGTTTTGTCTTTAGGTTATAAGGTAAGTTCTGCCTTCTAGAAGGTTCTGGGTTTTGTCATTTAATAATGTCACTGCAGGCATTTGAGACAGCTTGCAAAATTCACTGAAAGTGGTATTTTGTTTGTTTTGTTTAAGAAAAAAAATTAAAAAAAATACTGAAAGTTCTTCTTACCAAATCAATGGTAAAGTCAAGGATAAAATAACTCTGAATTTAATGCATAAAAGAAAGACTTGAAAGTCATATCTTCAAAAACAGGATCATTATTTAAATGCCAATGAGATTACACACGAGGACTGAAATAAATAAACCATCATCAGTGACTTGAGTAGCAAAGTTTGTTTTCTCTGGGGAGAAAGTTTGCTTGCTACCACAGTTCTCAAAACATAGAGAATTTGAAGAAAAAAAGGTAACACGTTAAACTTCCCATCATAAAAGCATAAAGACGTTAGGGAAATTAAATAGAATTGGGTTTAACTTAGAAATCAAGTCTATGTATTGTCTAAAGCCAGTATATGTAAAAACGTGTTGTCTGTTAGATTATTTTTGAGCATCCACTAGAATTGTATAGACAGAACTTAGGGCATTGACTACAAATTGGTGCAGGGAAGTAGACTTAGCCTTCAGCATTTGATGACACAATTGAACTTGCAAAATTTTAGATAATTTGCAAGTCAAAACAATCAGAGATGGGAAACAAGTTGAATCTCTCTCAACAAACTTTCTTATAACAAGGCTTGTTTGCATATTCTTTTACTACATTATAGTTTTTCATCTAAATTCTGGTATGGTCTCAGTGAAAATAGTGTATATGTTGTGAAAAACCAAATTTCCCTTTGGGGAATACCTATATCATGGAGGAATTTGGAAGTGTAGGAATTAAGGAGTCCCGTTTTGCATTTTTAGCCTGAAGGAATTATGGAATAAAATATTGAAATATCAATTTACCAGCTTTGATTTTAGTTTAGTACTTTAGAATAGACTTAGAGGAGGAAAAGGTAGGGTTTTGTTTGTTTAATTTCTCTATCAGATAAGAACTTTCACCTAAGGTGGTGTTAGGAGATGCAGAGACTAAAACCTCCATTTTGAGAGCACAGTTAAACATATGATTTTCCATTCTTCCAGCTTCTCAAAACTTTTTGGTTTCCAGGAGTTAAAAGATCACAGTGCTATTGCATGCAACCTCTTTGTAGTCACTGATGTCAATTCTGCAATTCTGCATGCAGGTGCTTTTGTTACTCATGCATCAGAAGGCAATGGCATCCACTTCACCATTGCCCATGGCCGATAATAATTGTCAGATGCCAATTATAAGTTGTATCCTATTTTCAGATACATTCAAATGGGAAAATGTGTACTTCTTGCAATCCATGAAACACAATACATGTTTGTTATTCATTTGTTTATTTTCTCTCCCCTGAGTAGAGGGTATGAGAACACTTATCTGCTGTAACTACATATATATGTCATATATATATACATATATATATGACACGTAGCAGTATCTATATATGACATATAATAGCATTCCACTAAATAATCTTAAATCAATGAATTAACAAAACTGTCTCAATGCAAGCAACTCTTAAAACTGGAAAATGACAACAGAAATGTAGGCATTAAAGAAAATAAAAATTTTTCAACTCACAGGGCAGAAATTAAAACTGAAGTCAGTCAAATTAATTACTGAATTAATTACTGATGGGATCCTCTAACTATTGGTTTATAGCTATTGAATAAAAAATCAGAGTCTGAAAAAAACTGAAAAGCAGAGCACTGCACAATACAAATATTTTGTTAATGAACACACACATTTCCGGGAGTTGGTGATGGACAGGGAGGCCTGGCATGCTGGCGTTCATGGGGTCGCAAAGAGTCGGACATGACTGAGCAACTGAACTGAACTGAACTGACACACAGTTCAGAATTTAGACATATTCCCCATATTGTCTAGAATATATACATCTTATTCTTTAAATGCTCTGCTCACTCTTTGTTCTTTTGACATTATCCAATGAATGAAAAAAAAGCCTTTAAACTCTTAACACACATCATCAGGGAGAACTTGAACATATCCTAAAGATTAATTTAAATATGGGAGTGGGGGCTGCTAATTGAGAGATCTAAGTGGTTATACTTGATTTATAAATAGGCTGTCCTAGATAAAAAAGGAACCAGGAATCAATGTGCCAGATTAAAAGAGACCAGATGCTAAGAAAAATAGCCCTATTTTCTAGAAAGGTCCTTCAATGGGAGACACTGGGAAAAGCACAGTTGTGCCTTGTGAGTCATATTTTCAATAATTTCCCTGAGAGGAAACTGGAAAAAATCAAATGTTCCACACACTTATTTTGGTATTGGTGAAGGTTAAGATATAAATTATTTATATCTAACCATGAAAATAAGAAAGCCCCTATATTTTCAATAACACTCAAATATCCTGAGAATATCTGAAACTTTATTTTAGAAGAAAATAATAGTTCCATAGAGGTGTAGGTCACATACTAGCTGGAAGTAAACATTTGTAAAAACAAATCTCTGCAAATAGACTTACAGAAAATTTCCTTTTAAATTCTAATTCAAGTTACATGCTACAAATCACATTACAGTACTTTTTCTTTTCCTTATGGTAGCCAGTCTCTTGATTATTAGGGACTATGAGCCCTGGCTTAGAAGTAGAAACTTAAATCAGTGACTTTATTTTTATTGCCAAACAGAAATCTGAATTCATATATTAAGAGAGCAGTGGAGATGAGATATGACAGAATTCATTAATGTGCCAAGGATGTGGCCAACTTGTCTACAACTAGTTAAAAGGCAAATACACAGATTGATCATTTTTCTTTCCAGGACTGTACGTCACAATACACATGGCCTGTTTCCTAAAACCTTCTGTCTAATGTTTAATAGATTGATGAAACTTCAAAAACAACACTCTCTGCAATCCTGCTAGACAAGAGGGGACATGAAGATACTCTAGGTTAGGAGAGAGATTATTTGCAACCTGAACTGATAAGGAAGGATTAGTCTCTTCACTTCACATTTTCCACCTTTAAACTAAAAATTTCCTTTAGCTTCAGAAAGGGTTGTGCCCTGAATCTGAGATAAAAATGATTGGCAAATCATTTTGATTTGGTTTTTACTTATAAAAAATATTTTATCTTCAGCTTTCAATACACAAAGTAGATATTTGCTTTATCTGATGAGTGTCTATGTCAAAGGGGCAAGTCTATGTTAATCGCTTAGTCGTGTCCAACTTTTTGCCCCCCATGGAGTGTAGCCCACCAGGCTGCTCTGTCCTTGGGATTTTCCAGGCAAGATAACTGGAGTGGGTTGCCATTTCCTCCTCCAGGGTATCTTCCTGACCCAGGGATCAAACCTGTCTTGCATTTGTAGGTGGTTTCTTTACTGTCTGAGCCATCAGGGAAGCCCCAAAGGGGCAAAGATCAGATTTAAATGCTCATTTTCTTAAAGAAACAAGCATGTATAGTTAGGAGTCAAAATTTTCAAGCTCTGACACCTGCTGCCTCTGTAATACTAGGCAGAACACATAAGCTGAGTCCCGTGCCCCGGTCTTAACACTGGTGAGACCTGCTTGCCTGCTTGCCAGGATTACCTTAAAGAGAAAAATGAGATTAATGCATGGTAAAGCTTTCAAATAAGAGTTACTCTAAGGTAGGATGTTATTTTCAAAGCTTTAGTTAAATTTTCTGGAAACTTCATAAAACATCATCTTCCTGGACTGTATGTTCTTCTAAAGAAATTTAATGCATTATGTACTGAAGTGAAAGTTAATAAGTTATGCTTTAGTCTAATTGTCCAAACTTTTCTAGATATTAGTCTGTAATTGTCTCACTTTCCATTCTTGGTCAAATCAATAACTTTACCTGCCATATATTTGTATACTCCTTCACCTCTTGCTTTCAGAATTTTAAAGATGCTATCTGGCAAAAACAAATAAATTACCTAAATTAACTGCTCTTTGAAGATCTACATTAAGAATAATTAGATCACTGCTGAGAAGAATTTCTTGTTCTTCCTTTTTCACAAATGCATGGAAACTGGTATATAGGCTTGGAGAACCCATGTTGCCCTCCTCAAACTTGAATGTTAGTTTCATGATATTACACAAAATTGGGGCTGGGTAACTTAACTTCTGGGAGAGAAGCTAGCTAGCCAGAGAGTATACCTGAGCTACCCAGAGAGTCTCTTCATCACCTTCTGAGGTCTTGTAACCAAATTTGACTTGACTTGTGCAGCAACTAGCCATCTTTTTTTTTTTTTTTTTCCCAGTAAAGACTAATTGGTATGTCTCATATCATTTCCCTGAACTCACATTATAAAGTTTGCTGCATATTATGTGTGCTTTGAACTATATACCCTACACGCTCACTACTATGGATCTTAAATGATTTACATTATAAAGTGTTCCATAATTTGCAAAGTAATTTTTAAATATATTACCTCATTTGATTTTTGTAACAGCTTTCTAAGGCGGAAGCTCACTATGACTCCCATTAAATAAATAGGGAATCAAAGCCACAAAGAGGTTATACAATATGTTCAAGGTCACACAGTTATTAAGACAGAATAGGCCCAAGCCTGATTCATGTCTCCTGGTTTAGTCCTCTATCAACTGGATGACTCCTATCATCATCCCCTGCGCATCCATTTATTCTGTCACTCAGTCCCTCCAGTCTGCTTTAAGTTATCCAGTGGCAGCAAAGTGGAAAATGCCCACGGAATCCCAGGTCCTGGATAATTCACAACAACAGCTTATGCCTCAGTTTCTTCAGGTATAAACACGAAAAGTTTGAACTAGATGATTTCCAAAAATAAAATCACAGATGGCATGATATAGTGGAAAGAGCAGAGCACGGGTCATATGCTAAAACAATTCCAGATTTGAATTTTGGTCCTTCTTCCCGATAAACAATTTGAGGAATTATCCATATATAACCTCTTTGGTTATTAGTTTCCTCACATGTAAAGTCAGAGATGCTAACATTAACTTTGAAACAATCTTGTGAACAATAAATAATATATGTAGAGGAATTTGCCAAATGGCAAGCAGTCAATAAATATCAATTATTCCTTTTAGTGTTAACACATGTTATATTCTAAAGGCATATACATTATTTTTAATAGCAATTTTATCCTTATATATAGCAGCTTTGCTAGCTTTACTAATTTTAAAAGGATAAACTTTATATATACTAACATTCATATGATCAAAAACAGCTTTAAGAAATAATAATTTTTATTAAGCAGTTAATCTGTAGGAATTTAGCATTGAATATTTTTTTCAGAATTCAGCTCAGGAGACCTGAGATCAATAATAAGAAATGTGAGTACATTTGAATATAACTCTCATTTTTTTAAATAGGAGTATAAAAATTAAGTAGATGAAGTCTACACAACAGAGCAGATGGAATCTTATTGCATAGGCTTATCTTTTAAAGTAGTAAATAAAAAGCAGGACTATATGAAAAGAAAGAAAATAATGATCTAAAAAAAATGGAGCATAGATAGTGAAAATAAATAATTCTGTTTGCCCAAATGTTTGATTAAAACTTGGAAATAAAAATATATAACTTATTTTTCAAATTAATTAGGCTTACTATTTAACAGTAACATCTTTGGAAAAATTAAATCACAATTATTATCAGAGACAGGGATAAGAAACCACACAGCTACGTCTCCCTAAAGAGTAACTTACCAGTTACAATGAATGTGAAGGTTTTAATGGAGTTCTGGCAGTGTGAGTCAGATTACAGAGAAAAACCATACAGACATATGAGGATCTTTCTCTTTTTGTCTCTCTTGTCACAAAGTAAGAAGCATTTGGAGAACTTTTTTAAATTTAAAATTTTTATTTTTAACATATATTAATTTGAAGCATCATTTCAGGTCCAGGTGCCATGTGGAAAGTGATTGATGTTTCAGGGATGGGAGAAGGGTGAATACTGGGAGACATCCAAATTATAAACATTTGAAAAATCCTGGAAGAATACACATTTTCTCTAAGAATAGACCTACACAAAGAATCTAATTTTAATTTGTTTGTTTGTTTGTTGCTGCATACATTCAAAGTAATATTATAAGCAGTTTTCAAATAAACATAATTAATCTTTGACCCTATCAAATTAACTATCCACTTAGCTTATCTATATTTTTGTTTACTAAAAATATCAACAACATATTTTAATGTATGTAGTTCAATACCATTTACATTCTAAGCATGTACTACTTCAATATAAAAAGAATTTTTAAAAAATTTATAAAATGTTAAATGAAATATTTTACTTTAGAAAATATTAGAAAGTGAACTTTAGAAGGGAATAAAATTAAGGTTTTTTTTATAAAATTCACCTTTAATTTCAAAAGTTAGTATATATATATCTTGATACACAGACTTGAAAACAGTTTCTAAGCTTTGTAGTGCAACCTAATAAAGTGAGACAACTTAACTGATAAATATGACTGATGATATCAAGTAAATCATTGGGTAGCATATTTAGAACAAAAATTTAAAGCCATCATTTTAACATCAATTTTTGGGTGCTCAAATATGGTTATAGGCTCACTAAGAAAAGTTACTTTTATGATACTGTTTTTCTATTCTCCACTTTGTGTGTGTGTGTGTGTGTGTGTGTGTATTTTTTTTTACATAAGGTTTGTACTAAAAAAAAGTGGTTAATATTACCAAATTCAATTTTAAATCCCCAACTGCAAGATGTTATATTTCCCAAAGATACTATATGCTTACTTTTTTTTCTGTTTTTTTTTTGTTTATTTTTTTAGTTGAAGGATAATTGCTCTCCAGAATTGTGTTGGTCAGACTTCATTTTAGATCAAACTTCAGACAGTTCCCACTCTTGTCCAGCTTTATAATAATAATAACAATAATAAAACCTCATAGAGTTTCAACAACAACAAAAAAAACAATTAAAGTACCAGAAATGCCCAACTCCTAGGAGCAATCATATTTAGTTTAATTTTCCTCCTTACTGCAATTTCACAAGAGATAAATTCAGAAACTCATCAGGTTTGTAATCAGGATCCTGATAGCAGTAAAAATTAATAAAAGCACAACTATTTGAAACACAAACTTAAAGAATCTACAAAAGCCTAATGAACTTACTTATAATAAGTAAAGTCAGAATAAAGGTGTGAATAAAGAGTGATTATTTTTAAATTAATTTTTTAACTGTTTATTTTCCATTGGAATATAGTTGATTAACAATGCTCTGTTAGTTTCTGGTGTACAGCAAAGTGATTCAGTTATACATATCTGTTCTTTTCCAAATTTTCCCATTTAGGTTGTTATATAATATTGAATGGGCTTCCCAGGTGGCTCAAGATAAAGAATCCACCTGCCAAACAGGAGACGTGGGTTCAATCCTCAGGTTGGGAAGATTCCCTAGAGAAGGAAATGGCAGCCCACTCCAGTATCTTTGCCTGGGAAATCCCGTGGAGAAAGGAGCCTGGCAGGCTATTGTCCATGGGTCACAAAGAGCTGGACATGACTTAGTGACTAAACAAAAACAGCATAATGTTGAACAGAGTTCCCATGATATACAGTAGGTTCTTGTTGGTTATTTATTTTAAATATAGAAGTTTAACTCTTTAAAACTTCCAGTAACCATCTTAGCCTTTGATTACGTCTGTCAAGATAAGCAATATTACCATCATGCCAATATTTAAAGCAGAACAAAAGTACTCAAGTCATAAACTTGTAGATCTCAGGATTCTTCATTGTCCATTTATTATTGGTTCAAGTTTATCCAACTTATAGAAGATTAGCTCAATTGACTAGGCAATGATGCCAATGAGGTCAGAGGATCACTTTGATCTATGGAGTTAAAGTTAGCTGTATTCTGTGCTTTAGTAGAGGATGGAGTAAATTCTATCAGGGCATCTACAAGGATAAGCCATTGTCTCCAAAGGAAACATAGTCAAAACAGCATAGACTGATCATCATTAATTTATGTATCACTTTTGGAAAAAATCCCTATGGTAGTGGGTCAATGGTATCATCTTTGGCACAATTCAATTATAGGAGTTTAGTAATTGCTAATCTGAATTTAAAATGTAGCTTTATGTTATATTTATTTTCTTTAGCTCTGTTATATTAATTTGTTATAATCCTATTTGTTTTTTATAAATCTAACTCCTTTATATCAACTGTGTTTCAATAAATTCTATCCAGAAAATATATCACTATGTACAAATTTCTCTTTGTTTTGCATGGTAGCATGTATAGACATTTTCCATTCCCTGTACTCAATTCAGCACTCTTATGATTCAGTGATAATCAAAGCTTATACTGTTAAATAATTCAAGAGATCTTTATACATTTTTTATAATGAAATTTTGTTAAATAAAATGATTTTCATTTTTTGTTCATTCATTCATTTATTCATTAACTATTTACTGAGTGCCTACTATGAGTCGGGATCTGTTCTAGTGGTAGAAAGACAGACTAAGTTCTAACACTCACAGGAGATTCATAAACACGTCTACTTCCTACCCACCTTAAACAAACACGATGTTATTATATTACAAATCACAAATGAAAGAAAGCTTTTCTTGAACCTAATTGTCCCTTTAGTGAGCTATATCAGATTATTTTGAGGAAAAGATTGAACTGTAAGCGTCACACCCCAGAGTTGACAACAGCTGTTAAAAAGAAAAAGTCTCAGTTACACAGCTCTGGCTTCTGTTCATTTCACGATTATTATTATAAGTCAAAAGTCTATAGCAATAAAAATGACATCAACAGGAACAACAATAACCATAATATGTGCCAAATATTGTCTACAGCTATATTAACAGTGTATATTCATTGCAGGAGAGTGGGTGGTAAGTCTTGAGGACTAGCTGACTCAATAAAAGGCCAATAAGGAAAAAACCATAGTAGCCTTTCAACCTCCATCAGGTCACAAGGCCCTCAGAGTAGAAATTAAAAACTGGTTTATAACTTGAAAAATGAATTTCAGGTCATCGTAAGAAGATTGGTGAATAACATGCTAAAAAAAAGATTTTAAAGAATTGTTTAGGCCATAAAGAGAACATGACACTTTATTGCTGCAAACAACTACAAAAAATCCAACTTTTGTTAAGTAGGTAGCATACTGGGCCAATAAAGAAAGGGCAAAAGACAAGGCTGTGTGCTTGACCAGCAAATATTTTATTGTTTCTTAGGGAAGGAAATAACATTTAAAAAATACAAATACACAAGTATGCAAAAGAGAAAATTGTAGGGGATTAGACAAAATTGTACACAAGTAGCAATTCTAATATTTTTTTTATAAAGGTAGTATTTCTCACACCCTGGATTCTCCAACATTCCATATTGGTAATCACTTTGTAGAGATAAAAACTGGCTGGACACAAAGCCAAAAGAAATAGCAACTTTGCGTATATTACTCATGAGCACATTCCATAAGATGGTGAGTTTTAAGCTAATAAGCAACATTTTAAATCTATGAATAGAAGGATTCTAGTGTGTTATTAAAACCATATTAAGTCCATAGTTAAATTCCTTAGAATCAGTGAAGATTGCATAGGCCTAGAGAAGAGAGAAGTGAAGTCACTTAGTTGTGTCCGACTCTTTGCGACTCCATGAAATGTAGACTGTCAGGTTCCCCTGTCCATGGGATTTTCCAGGAAAGAATACTGGAATATGTTGCCATTTCCTTCTGCAGGGGATCTTCCGAACCTGGGGATTGAACCCAGGTCTCCTGCATTGCAGGAAGACTCCTTATCAGCTGAGACACGAAGCCTAGCATTGACCCACATAGCCACATGGGCCTAGCCTTGAATAAAATCAAGAGCATGATACATATGGTTTTGAGCAATAACAATGTTAATTAATAATGAAGAAAATTTAAAGTTAGGATTCTCAATGTTCTCGGCACCTCATGTGTCACTTGATTATCAGGATAGTAAAACCTTGTTAATGTAAACTCTTAAAACTCTTATCAAATTCTGGACTAGGGACCATTTAGCATCATGACTAACATTTATCTTCCTTACTCTTTCTTCTTAGGTAATACAAAAGAGATTATTTAGAGGATTTCTTAAAGAATTAAATGAACATACTACCTCTCAGCACTTGAGAAGCCCTTATTTACATGGTAAAACATATTTAAACAGAATTGTCTGTTGATGAAAGCAACAAGCATGCAAACCTTTATAAGCCCAGTTTGAGCTATTTTGTGCATCTGAAATAAAATTTCATTTACTTAAAACATTATTTAATTTTGCCCACCAGTTCTGCCCAGTTCTTTTTTCCATTTTGTTTAATTAGTGAGGTTTGTTTTACTCAAAATGTCATTAATGCATGCACTGTGATGTCATTTTTTATATTTTATCTGTTAATAATATTTACTTACAAACTAGCTGTAGAAGAAATAGTAAAGATGTTAAAGGACATATTTTATATATTGACTCAGTTATTAACAATCAAGCAGCATCTAGCAACACTGTATAAGTAAATGTCTTTGTTTTATCAGAGTTCTACAGGTGTATAAAATAGAAGTGATATTGTCACATTTCTTATTGAGATTGAAGATCCTGGAGGTTTTTATGAAACCTTGAGAAGAAAGTGTTTAGGAAAGAGATTGTACATTTTACAATTATAAGTACTTGATCTAAAAAAAAGTTGTATGGCCTAAGATTAATGCAAAAATATTATGGACTGAGATTTAAATCAAATTGGTTGTGTATGCATTTACTTATCACCCAGTAGGCATGGCAGAACTCCATCTTATTATGTTTAAAAGTATAAATCTCAAATTTGTACGTCATATGGATGGAATGTATCCAGCAATAAATATGCAGTTTAGAGGAACCTTTGCAATGCTGTAGAATAATTTGGACAGCTGGTGTTATTGGTTGATCTACAAGGTTTTTGGTGTTCTTATCAATCTGCTCTTTTACACTTAATTTAAATTTAGTATAAATATTCACTGTCAAAAAATTAAATTGGGGGAGAATAATCTCACATTTTAACTCAGGATATAAAACCAAAATATTAGCAGATGAAGTACATAGATAGGTGAGTTTTTGTGGTTCAAATGGTACGCAGACAAAGAAAGTGGTAATTTGCTTTTGTTTATGCAGACTTAGGTAGACTTCTAAAATGAAAAAGAATTCTTCTAGTTGCCAGATCTGTAGTATACATGCTCTTTTTATTAGAAAAACTTGCTAAATTTTTAATAACACAACATTTGTTGAGTACTTTCTCAAAGCAGTTCCACATATTATTACCTCACAACAATTTTACAGGATTAAAAGTAACTAAACCTGGCAAAAGGCAGTTTGGAATGTTATAAACTAAGCTTGGATTTATACAGGTAGACAGAGACAGTCTTTCATCCTTTGCTTTTCATGTTTGAGAATATAGACTAGCATATTAGTATCTCTAGTTTGAGTTACTTGTACAATGACTACTAAGTGGTTTTGTCTCTTTTGCATTCCTTGTACATATATTATTATTACTTGGAGTACAGTTAACCTGGTATAGTTTTTGTAGCCCTAATGGACTGTTTTCATGAAACCCAATCATATTGTTTCTGTCTTTTCCATCTAAATACAATTGTGCACCTACAAGGCAATGGTCATATTCGACTTAGCCCTATGTGAGACCCTAAATTAATTGTATTTACTTTCTTCTTCAAATAACGCAGCATTTCTAAAGCACCTTTAAAGTGACTCTTACATAGGAGGACAATGAAAGAACAAGACCAGAGTATGTTTTGCATGGATTCTGCCAAGCTGAAAGAAAAGATCATATTTGGCCACTTGGAACATGGGGAAATGTAACATATGACTGTATGAATGTGTAAAAGGGATAATTCATAAAAATTCTAGATATTATCCATCAAATAACAAATGAAAAAAGCAAGCTATTTGCAATCATGAGGGCAGGATTAAATATGAGAGGCCCCACCAGGAACTTAGGAAAAAGAGGTAAGCTTCAATTTCTTAAAAGGTAAAAGAAATTTCAAAATTATCAAAGCACCAGTTATCAAACTCAAGAAAGGGAAAAATTCTTTAAGCAGGGAGAGAAGAGGCCATGGGAACCAAAAATCGATTCTACTCACATTCTAACACAAAAGAATCTATAGTTTTCTACACTTAATACATCTGATATAACACTCGGCTTTTAACTGAATTGATGTGTTACAATGGTGTAAATACTGAATTATGTAATTGGAATCATAATATAACTCTATCAGGAGAATAGTTCAGGAAATGACAGGGGTGCATGTCCTTAACAGTATATTTTTCTCACAGTAAGACATCAATAGATAATATCTACAGCAGAAAATTCAAGAATTTGAATGATTTACAGAAAATTATCAGTACAATAACTTGGTATGACTCATATTGTTCAGTCAGTCAGTCAGTTCAGTTGCTCAGTCATCTCAGACTCTTTGCAACCCCATAGACTGCAGCATGCCAGTCTTCCGTGTCCATTACCAACTTCTGGAGCTTGCTTAAACTCATGTCCATCAAGTCAGTGATGCCATCCAACTATCTCATCCTCTATCGTCCCGTTCTCCTCATATTGTTAAAGTGTACAAAATTTATCTTTTTAATTTAAAGTCTTTAAGGATTCAAAACCTTCAGAGTAGTTCTAAGTAAAAAGAAGTTATCCCTGGTTTTAATTCTGAAAAAAATAAGCTGATTTTGATCCAGACACAAAATAACAAAAATTTGAAAAGTGACTGAAAAAAGGTCAATGCCTACAAGACAGCAATTTGCCCAAATTAACCACAAAATCCACATGATCATTACAGGAGGATAGAGGATTCTGGGAAAGAAAAATTATTTAAAGAGTAATTAGATGCCAATGCCTCAGCCCTTCTTGGAAAATATTATTTACCAAATTACAAATAAATAAAGGGCTTTTTGGTATACCCCCTCAAAAGTTAGTATCATATCTTACTTTTTATAATATTTTTATTCCATCATCTAATTTTTCCATTTTTTGCTTTGTATAATGTATCTCTTGCCTGACCAGATGGCAGTGAATCAGCCAATAATCACGGAAGGCACATCGTAATATATTAACATCCTAATGAATTATTGCAGATCTGTTTCCAAAAGTCAGAACCAATAATTAAAATACAGAGTTGACCTGGAAACAAGATTGTAAGATTTGAAAACATCCTGGAATGGCATTCTTATTGTCCATCTGTAATGTCTGTATTGGATACTCCCCTTGCTTACCCAGTTTCCATTACCAAGGTCTCTCTTCTAGAATTTCAGATTTGTTCAGGGAATCACCTCTTCCCAAATAGCACAAGTGCTTCTTGTGCAGAAGCCCCATCCTCTATTCTGCCTTGCTAGTGATTAGTTTAGAAGTGGGAAGATGACTAGAAAATTCATTGTTCTTCAGGCAGAGTGATGCGATCTCTCTCTCTTCTCTCCCGTCAAAGGTGAACAACACGTAAAGTGGTTCTGATTGCCCTTCTAAGCCATTTAATCTCCAGAAATTTAACCTGCTTTAGCATGAAACCAAAACAGAACAGATAGATGGGAACACTATAGTGGTGGACCATGAGATGAATCAATTTATAGTCTTCCATAACCTGAACTTCTTGTTATACATGCTAATGGTTTCTTACAAGCTACTCCTAATTGGATTTTCTATTACCTATATCTAACAAAATCCTAACTAAATTCAAACTGATATTTCTTAGAATCATTAAAAGTAGTCAATTCAAACAAACAGAACTGCAATCATTTTCTACTCATTTTTTACATAATTCCAGAATTTCAGGCTCAAATAAACTATGAAAAATGCAACTCTTTTGTGTGTGGGTGCACGCTGCAAATGTGTTTGTGTGAGTGTTATATATGCAGTTATGTATTGTAAGGCAGTAGAGTATCCAGACTTGAGTAGGAATTAGTTCTGTTCAATCACTCACTCATGTCCGACTCTTTGTGACCCCATGAACTGCAGTATGCCAGGCTTCCATGTCCTTCACCAACTACTGAGGACTACCCAAATCCTTGTCCATTGAGCAGGTGATGCCACCCAACCATCTCATCCTCTGCTGTCCCCTTCTCCTCTCGCCTTCAATCTTTCCCAGCATCAGAGTCTTTTCAAATGAGTCAGCTCTTTGCATCAGGTGACCAAAATGTTGGAGTTTCAGCTTCAACATCAGTCCTTCTAATGAGCACCCAGGACTGATCTCCTTTAGGATGGACTGGTTGGATCTCCTTGCAGTCCAAGGGATTCTCAAGAGTCTTCTGCAACACCACAGTTTAAAAGCATCAATTCTTAGGCATTCAGCTTTCCTTATAGTCCAACTCTCACATCCATACATGACTACTGGAAAAACCATAGCCTTGACTAGACAGACCTTCATGGACAAAGTAATGTCTCTGCTTTTTAATATGCTGTCTAGTTTGGTCATAATTTTCCTTCCAAGGAGTAAGTGTCTTTTAATTTCATGGCTGCAATCACCATCTGCAGTGATTTTGAAGTGAAGTGAAGTCGCTCAGTCGTGTTCGACTCTTTTCCAACCCTGTGGACTATAGCCCACCAGGCTCCTCCGTCCATGGGATTCTCCAGGCAAGAATACTGGAGTGGATTGCCATTTCCTTCTCCACGGGATCTTCCCCACCCAGGGATTGAACCCAGGTCTCCCACATTGCAGGCAGATGATTTAACCTCTGAGCCACCAGGGAAGCCCCATTTACCGGATGCCATGATCTTAGTTTTCTGAATGTTGAGCTTTAAGCCAACTTTTTCACTCTCCTCTTTTACTTTCATCAAGAGGCTCTTTAGTTCTTCTTCACTTTCTGCCATAAGGGTGGTGTCATCTGCATAGCTGAGGTGATTGACATTTCTCCTGGAAATCTTGATTCCAGCTTGTGCTTCCTCCAGCCCAGCGTTTCTTATCATGTACTCTGCATATAAGTTAAATAAGCAGAGTGACAATATACAGCCTTGACGTACTACTTTTCCTATCTGGAACCAGTCTGTTGTTCCATGTCCAGTTCTAACTGTTGCTTCCTGACCTGCATACAGGTTTCTCAAGAGGCAGGTCAGGTGTCTGGTATGCCTATCTCTTTCAGAATTTTCTACAGTTTATTGTGATCCACACAGTCAAAGGCTTTGGCATAGTTAATAAAGCAGAAACAGATGTTTTTCTGGAACTCTCTTGCTTTTTTGATGATACAGCAGATGTTGGCAACTTGATCTCTGGTTCCTCTGTCTTTTCTAAAACCAGCTTGAACATCTGGAAGTTCACGGTTCATGTATTGCTGAAGCCTGGCTTGGAGAATTTTGAGTGTTACACTACTAGCGTCTGAGATGAGTGCAATTGTGCGGTAGTTTGAGCATTCTTTGGCTTTGCCTTTCTTTTGGATTGGAATGAAAACTGACCTTTCCCAGTCCTGTGGCCACTGCTGAGTTTTCCAAATTTGCTGACATATTGAGCACAGCACTTTCACAGCATCATCATTCAGGATTTGAAATAGCTCAACTGGAATTCCATCACCTCCACTAACTTTGTTCGTAGTGCTGCTTCTTAAGGCCCACTTGACTTCACATTCCAGGATGCCTGGCTCTAGGTGAATGTGAGTGATCACACCATTGTGATCATCTGGGTGGTAAAGATGTTTTTTGTATAGTTCTTCTGTGTATTCTTGCCATCTCTTCTTAATATCTTCTACTTCTGTTAGGTCCATACCATTTCTGTCCTTTGTTGAGCCCATCTTCACAGGAAATGTCCCCTTGGTATCTCTAATTTTCTTGAAGAGATCTTTAGTCTTTCTCATTCTATTGTTTTCCTCTATTTCTTTGCATTGATTGCTGAGGAAGGCTTTCTTAGCTCTCCTTGCTATTTTTTGGAACTCTGCTTTGAAATGGATATAATTTTCCTTTTCTCCTTTGCTTTTGGCTTCTCTTCTTTTCACAGCTAATTGTAGGGCCTCCTCAGATAGCCATTTTGATTTTTTGCATTTCTTTTTCTTGGGGATGGTCTTGATTCCTGTCTCCTGTACAATGTCATGAACCTCTGTCTTTAGTTCATCAGGCACTCTATCAGATCTAGTCCTTTAAATCTATTTCTCACTTGAGTAGGAATGTTTTAGAATTTATACAGAAACCAGAGAAGGCACAGTGAGTGACAGATAGATTGTCAGGGGGGCAGTAGGGACAGTGGAAAGAAGTGGGCTTGCATAAAGGCTTGTAAATAGAACCTCAGACACACTCTAAGGCACGCTATGGCTATCTTGAGATGTTAGTATTTCTGCTCAGTGTTAGTTTGCAAATGATTTGTAAATAAAAAGTATGAATATTCACAATCAATTTACATTTTATTTTCAGTCTTTAAGTTTATTTTCTAAGATAGAAATCCAAATGGTTTAAAGGATAATCCTCTAAGCTGTGTTATGAAAAATTAAAGTTCTCCGTCCTCCTTCCTTTCCATTTCTTCTTCTCTAGAGGCAGTCCCTTTGTTTATTTTACCTCGTTATTTTCTCTTACTTCAAATGCTTTTTTCATTTTAGACATTACCTACATTTTTGACAATTTGTCTACATTTTAGACAATTCCCACCATGTGAGAAGTTTTTATAAAAGATTTAACTTCTGCTACCTCATATGTACCCTCATGTCACCCTCTATTCCTATCTTCCCAATGCTATCATTTTGATTAGATTAACATTCAGTATTTACACTCTAGTGACTATATAAATTCAACTCAGGTTTGAGTCATAGACTAGAGGTAAACTGGCTCTATGAAAAGAAAAAAGAAAAAATTCTGACATATAATTTGCTGATTTCCATAGGTGGCGCTAGTGGTAAAGAACCTGCCTGTCAGTTCAGGAGACACAAGAGACCTTGGTTCAATCGCTGGGTCAGGACGATTCTCTGGAGGAAGAAATTGCAACCCACTCCAGTATTCTTGCCTGGAGAATCCCATGGACAGAGGAGCCTGGCGGGCTACAGTGCATGGGGTCACAAAGGGTCAGACATGACAAGCAACTCAGCATGCAAAAAGCATGCACACATAGCATAAATACTCCCACCTTGACCAGTTTCAAATTACTGACCTGAGGTCACTTAATGAAAATTTGAAGAGATGGGCATATTTAATTATAAGGAGCTCTTTTCCTTTGGGTTAACAATTGTCTTGTCTGTATTTGTTTGCTTGTTACATTTTCTGTGTATTTATATGTTATGAATTAGCAGACTCCCTTAACCATGTAACTTCCTTCTTCTTAGGTACAGATATATCAGATATTCTACTGATTCTATGCTTTTGAAAAAGTCTTTCAGGGCACCTTCTATTCCAGTTGCATTCTATCATGCAAAACGTTATCCTGGCGCCTCTTTCCACTATCGCTCCAAGAGTCTCTTTCCCATCTAGTGTGTGTGTGTGCTCAGTCATGTCCCACTCTTTGCAGTCCCATGGACTGTAGCCTGCCAGACTCCTCTGTCCACGGGATTTTCCAGTTTGATGCATGAAGCCAGGTACTCAAAGCTGGTGCTCTGGGACAACTCAGAGGGATAGGGTGGGGAGGGGAGTGGGGAGGGAGTTGGGAGAGGGGGTTCAGAATGATGAGACACATGTACACCCATTGCTGATTCATGTCGATGTATGGGAAAAACCACCACAATATTGTAAAGCAATTAGTCTCCAATTAAAATAAATTAATTAATTAAAAAAAAGAGTACTGGAGTGGGTTGCCATTGACTTCTCCGGGGGATCTTCCCAAACCAGGGAAAGGACACTTGTCTCCTGCGTTGCAGTCTTTAGCACTGAGCCACCTGGGAAGCCCCTTTCCCATCTTGGATTCCCTATTTCTTTGACCTCATGTGTTATAGACTAAATGTTTGTGTCTCCCCAAAATTCATGTTTTGACATTGTAAACCCCAAAATTATGGTATTGGGAGACATGGCCTCAGGTGTGTGATTAGGTCAGAAGAGTAGAACCTTCATGAACAGGATTAGTCTCCTTATAAAAGAGACCACAGAGAGCCCCTTACCCCTTGCACCACAGGAGTATACAATGAAAGGACAGCCATCTGCAAAGAAGTGAACTTTCAGCAGAACTGAAACTCCCAGCACTTTGGTCTTGGATGGTCCAGCCACCAGAACTGGGAGAAATGTTTACTGTTAAATCACTCAGTTTATGGTACTTTATTACAGCAGCCTGAGCTAAGACACCAAGCCTTTCTCTTTACTGGTTTACTAGTTCATTTTGGTGAAGCACGTCCTCCTGAATCTTCTGAAGAAATTTTTTAGACTCTGTATATCCGAAAGTGTCTTTATTTTCCCATCACATTTTAATGATAGTAAGAATGACTGTGCATCTTCAGTTTGTAAGTAATTCCCTACAGAATGCTGATGGTTTTCCTTCATTTTGTTTTAGATTTCAATGTGAGTGTTGAGAAGCCCCTAGGATTCTGACTCCAGATCCTTTGCCGGGAACCTGCCTTTCCTCTGCTGAAAACTCTAAGAACTCTGTCCAAAATACTTATGTTTTTAAAATTAGAATGCATTAAAGCATCACTGTAGTAGCATTAGCTTCATTTGTATTCCAAAATGGCCTTATGAATAAGAAGAAAGAAGATGGACTACACCATACTCTAGAGGCAAGGTGACAGTCTATATATGAATGTGACCATAAGAGTATAACATACATAAATATGTGTGTTAAAATGGAAAAAATAAAAATGTCTCCTAAAAGGGACTGATCAAAAGCTTTCATTAATTTTATATTGCATGTATGTGTGTTTATGTGTTTGTATTGGTGGAAGAGATTAAAGAAGGGAATAAGCACAATAATTTGGAATGGAAAAAGGAAAAATAACCTTTCTGTGTGGTCTTGAGGAACAGGTAGCTTAAAAACACTGTTTCTGAATTTCTATTACTAAAAGGAAGAGAAAGATAAGTAAAATTAACTGTAAAGTTACCTCACAGATGGTATAGGTATTTTAAATAATACTAATAATCAAGGTAACATATGAGCAAGAACAAAAATTCAAGTGGTCATAAAGGGATATTAGTGAAAGAAAAATTCTTCTTTCCCACCTGCAGTTATAACATTTCACAGGTTTTAGCTATCTTACTAGAAGAAAGCTAGCAACATATTAAGAATGTAAAAAAAGAAAAATTACCAAAGTTTCATGCCCTAATACTTTTCTGTCCTTAATTTAATAAATAATAATGTATGCCATATTAGTTTATACAAACGTATTCCATTTTCTTTAATGGCTGCATGGTATTCTGTTGTACTGACAAGTGTTAGCAAACTATGGCCTGTGGTCCAAATCTGACCTGCTGCTTGTTTTTGTATAATCCATGAACTAAGAAGAGTTGTTCCATTTTTAAATGATTAAGGAAAAAAAGAAGAGTACTATTTTTGCCACGTGAGAAAGTTCTATGAAACTTAAATTTCAGGGTCCACAAATGCAGTTTTATTAGTACACAGCTGGACGCATTCATTTACATATTGTCTGGGGCTGCTTTTGCATTACAACAGAGTTCAGTGTTGTGACAGAGGCAGTGTAGCCTTCAAAGCCCTATCTGGCCCTTCACAGGAAAAGCATGCTGACCTCTTGCACAGACCATCTAATTTATTTAACTCAACATTTAAAATTCATAGGATCTTTAATTCTATGAGTGAAGGGGGTAAAAGTGGGAGAATGAGCTGAGTAAAGAAGATGCAAATATGATGAATAATTAATTAATTGTTCAGTGTGGATTTAGGTAGGAAAGTGATGAGAGACAGAGCAAGACAGATAGGTTGTGGCCATGCCATGTCATCATAGAATGCCAGTTTGAGGAACCTGTCATTCATCTGGAAGGAAACTGGGAAACTATGGAGGATTTTGAGCAGAGGTGGGGAGTAGCATGAGCAGGATCTATTTTAAGAGATTAATCTGGCCAGGCGATGTGGAATTAATACAGAGGGTACTGCTAACAGGTAAGGAAATTGTTTATAGGATTATCTTAATAACCTATAAAGAAGCATGAATGCATGTGAAGGGACAGTCTAACATGTAAATATATCATTGAAATCATTTCTACAGTTCTGAAAAATCAGAAAGTCATCTCTATGTTTATGAATGTGAATTATTTATGTCTCTGTTTCAGTATACTCAGCTACAATTTTAAAATGTGCTTTCCATGTAACAAACAACCCAAGAAACTAATTGAGTCATACACTAGTTGCTGAATTAAGCTGGAACATGGTAACTGATTATCTGATTATTTCTTAATGTATTACTTATAAGCTTAAGGCTCAAAATACGGCAATGGAAGACATACAGGATTGTCTGTTATTTCAAAGACATAATGTGAAGTGCTCATCATAATCTGGTTAAAAATCCTAAATAGCAAGAATGTTGGTCTCCTAGACGGAGTAATTCTAATTAACCTTATAAAAATAAGATTTGTACAGTATGTGGAAAATTAAGGATATAAACAACCATTAAAAGAAGAGCCTAATTGTATTATAATAATTATGTTCAACTGACACAATAGGCAATAGTCACATAGCAGTACCATATTTTAAATGCCATCATAAATAATATAAAATTACAATTGTATACTGTTATTATTCAACATAACATTTTAAATTATTCTTTTAAACATCCAAATAAGTTGCTCTATTAACATAGTGATTTAAACACATACTCTGCAGTCACTTTTTTTTATAAAGAGTAGGCTAGACATTAAGTCAAATTATATTGGAAAATGAGCCAACAAATTAAAAATAAGTTAACATTTATAGTAGGAGTTTATATATACCAGTATGTCTTAAGATTGGGGTACTAACATGAAGAGAAAAAAAGGAAATTTGGTTCAGTGTTGTTTAGAAGAGTTGTTTTTTTTCCCCCCACATTGTTTATGGTTAATAACTGGCCATTCTAGTGACAAAAGTAAGCATAGTGGTTTAGAACTTGGGCTCCAGTGACATAAAAACTGAATTTCTAATTGTTTGATTTTGGCAAATTTCTTGACCACTTCAAGCCTCAGATTCCTCATCTGTTATAATGTTAATATCTGCCCTGAGCTCAAAGATTTGTTGTTACATATGCTTATGAACTTAGCATTTGCCATTGTAAGAATACTAAGCATTAAATAAATGATAGCTATTGTTTTTATTATAATTATTACTTCCTATCTTAAGTTTTTTCTTTGATTGCATCTTGGCATGTTAGAAAGATTGAAGAGAGAGAATTGAAAATAAAGAGTAACAATATAATTATTACTTCCAATCCCCTTCCCATTCATCTATTCCAGCTTTAGTTTAGGAGAAATGTTAACAGTAGTCAATTATTACTGTGGTCTGTGGCCTTTAATGGATATTTAAAAGACATGTTATGGACTGTTATTGGGACACAGAACCAAAAGTTCCTCAGAAGGTCTGTCTAGGGAATACGTCTGAATTCCCTGGACTTTGAATCTGCCACCTTCCTGCTTACTAGAAACCTCTGTGAGTGTGACATTGTCAGAAATATCTGACTTGCATATTTCTCTGAGCCATCCTTGAAATTTGATGCTATATTTAGTGGTCTATTTACAAGCTTAAGGAGCTATGTTTGCTGAGTCACATGTCCATAAATATGTAATATATGGAGAAATAATTGTGGACACCTGAAAGAAAATTTTGACAACACTAGCCCTATTTTTCTTGTTCTGGAAAATTGCTTTCCACAAATGGTGTTTCCTAGAAATTTTCATTAATCAGTACACACAATTCCCTTATGGCAAAGATGGTGTTTTTATTTTGTATTATTGTATTGTGATAATAATTCTCATATATATATTTAAAATTTCAAATAAACTGGTGGTTGGTAGGAAATTTCTTGGTAGTATAAAAGATATGCAGAAGAAATGAGCATATGACCAGTTAAAATGAATGCCCTAGTTGTTAAAGTATCTGTTTAATGATCATAAAACCACCACAACTATTCTGTGATAATTTGATTTGCTCTAAATAATATGTTTCACTGACTAATAAGCAGGAATCCATGATTAAACTAGCGCATGAACCTAGTGAACCACTTGTCTTCCATATCCCACTGTGGCCTTGTTTCTCTGCTCTGATTTCAAGTATGGTAGAAATCTCCATAAGCTGATAAAAAACACGTTTCTTTAAAAAAAAAAAAAAAAGCTACCTGGTTCCCCAAGTCAAGTTTTAATGCTAGAGACAGAAGTAAAGAGAAAACGAAGTGGGGTTTTTGTTTGTTTTGTTTTTTAAGAAATAAACACTAAAATCATAAACTAATCAAAGAACAGAATGCTGAACTCCATGACAACTTGGAGAGTATATCCAAAATACATATACAAAACAAAAGGCTGAATCAGGAAACGACTTTAATCAATACAGGTGCCTTATCAAATAAGGGATAACAGTTTAGTCAAGGTCAAACTTCAGTTGATTGTGGCTTCAGTATATGCACAGCATCGTTAGAATTCTTTGTGGATATGTGATTCAGGGAAAAAAAATGTCAAGTGCCTACAAATTGAAGCAATAAGAGATGAAGTCAATAGTCTACAAAATTAATCTTTACCACAAGTAAAAACTGGTTTATAAACCTTAAGGAGTTTTTTTTTTCCCCACAAACATGAAATTAATAGGAGAAGCAGTGTCAACTGACTACAGTAGCTACAGAAGGATTTTTCTTGAGAGTGGAAAAGTCACAGAGGAGAAAGTTTAGAGTGAGGAAAATGTCTTGAAAGTAAGTGAAACTGGCCTGTCATACAAGAAAATGCCTTCAGGAAGATTTCTATCCAAGAATGAGAAGCATGAGTCTAGTAGCCCTGGGCAGACCAACATGTATTTGATAGCAACCCAGCAAGCTTTAAGATTAAGCTGTATTTATTCTACCATAAAACCTCCAGGACATTGAGGTGATCGAGGTGCAAGAAAACACTTATTTGACTATATATACTCACTCAATCAAACAAAAATCTAGAAGCAGGGCAAGACTGGCTGTACTGTTTCTAATAATGTTGGTGCTTTAGTGGTATTCATAAATTTGCAATGTTTAAAAGTCTCAGCCCATAGCCTTTGAAAATGTAAAAGGTCTGCTGTATTTACCTTCAAATATATTTCTCATGTTGCAAAAAAAAAAAAAAAATTAGGCTTGTTTTCAAATGGTGCACAGCTTACTTATACTTAATTTCATTCTTAACCCGTAAATGTATTTAAGTAAGGCTGTTTGTTACTCTTTTTTGAACTAGATATACTAAACATAATTCACTGAAGTAGATATGCATTAACTTCAGCTCAGATTGAAATTTAATTAGGAAATGTATAACACTTTCACTGATTCCATGACCTAAGTGAGTGGCAACATGTAAAAACGTATTTTCAAGAACATATTTTGAAAGTTACCTTATATTTATTTTCTTAAAGGCATTCACAGAGATATTCAAGGTGGCCATAATTTCCACCCTGACCTCCACCCAAATTGTTATTAATTACTAGAATGTAATGGCATAAGAATAAGCATGTGATATCAAGACTGATAGTCTTAGGAAGTGAGATCTATAGACTCAGTTAAATAATGAGCATTTATTCTATAAAGTGTGCTGCTAATGTTTCATATTAATAAAAAGGAACCATATGGAGTATATTATATGTCCTGGAAACTCTGAATAATATTTTTTATACAGATTTCAAAAAGTTGCATTTTCTCATAAAGTTCATTAATTAACAAGGATCCAACTTATTCCATTGCCTCAGTGTGACAGACCACAAAGTGTGTATACAGTGGTAAATACATTGACTTGCTTTTTTTCTAATTCTTCCCAAATGGCATAAGTGATCTAGAAATAAATATATTTTTCATGCAAAATATGTTTCCATAGTAACAAGTTAAGATGTCATTCTTTGTGATGATGTAGAGAATATGAAAGTGAACAGTTGAAGTCTACTTGAAACATAACAATTGTAATAAATAGGGGATAATTAAAATATGTTAAGGTAAAATATGTTAAAATGACATATATAGTCTAAAGCTGATCTCTGGAGGAATGACTCTTGGAAACATTCTCTGTAACTCCATTACTTGATATGACATTTCTTCAGAACTTACTGGACATTATTGAAATATTATACTGCCTTGGCAATTATTACTGAATTTTATCTTTTTTGCTTTCTTTTCTGTGGTTCTGTTTGTTGGTATAGACAGAAGGACTCTAAATTCCAGCTAACAGATTTGTTTTTGTGAGTCTAACATCATTAGGAAAGTATTGATTTCACCTGCTGACTAAATAGCACATTCAAGATAAAACTATGCTCACCTTCCAAAACAGTTCTTTGCCTCTGGAAAGCTATCCAAATGACTGTTTTAGTGTGTGTGCATATTCTTTGACAGCTTTGAATATGTTTCATTTTTATATTCTATGATTCTAGTAATAATGTTTCCCTTTTGATATTTTCAGATGCTGTCATTTAGGTGTATCTGCATCTTTCAGTCTATGTCTAGGATGAGAGTTCCATGAACAGGGGGACTTTGTTCCACTTACTGTTGCAACTCTAGGGCCTATCTGCCTGACACATAGAAGGCATTCAAGTAAATGATAATTGTTTGAGACTCTATGATCTTTACAGATGTAGAGTATTGGCCAAACTGCAACATCCTTTATAAACAACTAAGAAGATTCTGGATAAACGTTTTCACATGCTCTTAAAATAATATCAAGAGTTAAACTCTGGGTTCTACTTTCATCATTGTTCTGAAGTAGTTTTTACCCTGGAGCGTATTAGTTACTCAGTTGTGTCCGACTCTTTGTGATCCCATGGACCATAGCCCATGAGGCTCCTTTGTCTATGGCATTCTCCAGGCAAGAATACTGAAATAGGTTGCCATTCCCTACTCCAGGGGATCTTTCCCAGCCAGGGTCTGAACCCAGGTCTCCCACATTGCAGGCAGTTTCTTTACCATCTGAACCATAGTGACAAATTCTTTGGAATAAATTTGGTCCTCACTTTAATTGCATTCCTTTCACCTATTGAAGTCTAGGTCATCTCTTCCATCTTAAAACTCGCATCATTTTCCCCCCATTGTCTCCTGGTTTTCCTCCTGCTTTTGCAGTTTCTTCACTGTCCCCTGTAGGTCCTTATAGGTGTAATTTCTAGATGCTCATTCTTTTCTTTTTCTCCTCTCTTATTATAAACTTTATTTAAAGTACCTTATTAAGTCCCATATTTTCAACTGTCATCTCTATGATCACAAGTCTTTATATTTCAAGTCATCTTCTCTGTCTTAAGATACAAACCCATACTTTTATGCCCATGTTCTATAGGTACCTGAAACTGAATAATTTTGAAATAAACTAATTTAAACTAATTCTCTTTCTCCCCAAATGTGTTCTCACTCCTTTATTCCTGTTTTAGTTGTTTACAAATGAGTTGAGTGTTGAATAAAACTGTTTTGGTATGTTAGGCTGATGACAGAAAGAGAATGCACCTGATATGCATTATGGTACCAAGAAAACAAATATGATGAAAAGAAATTTATCTTTCCCAATGAATATAACTTAAGTTTTTATTCAGTTATTAAACTGAAAATTTTGTACTCTTTTCTATGCTTTAGGGTATTAGGATATCTGCAGTAAGAGACAGAGTGACATTGCTCATAGAGTCTCACCTCTGAACACAAGCTTAGTAAAAGGAAGTAAATATAATGGCAAACAGTTCACTGGCAACACTCAAACAACAGAAATGGCACATATGAGAAATCCATCTTTAAGAACTGGCACCCAAATATTAAAGAGGGGGAACGAGTGAGTCAAGATAAATTAGTTTATGTCTGAGTAATCCCAAATTTTTAAAAAATATTCATTACTCACAGTCTGTTGCAAATCGGGTGATTCTCTAAGGGAGCTCTTCTCTATGCATTGGTTTAGCATACAATTAACTGTTTCAGTCCTGTGACCCTACCTATCAACACATGCTCTCTCATTTGCAGGGTAGGAATAGAGACTGAAGACTTACAGAATGGACTTGAGGACACAGCAGGAGAAGGAGAGAGTGGGACAAACTGAGACAGTAGCGTTGACATATATGCACTGCTGCTGCTGCTGCTGCTGCTGCTAGGTCACTTCAGTCGTGTCCAACTCTGTGCGACCCCGTAGACAGCAGTCTACTAGGCTCCTCTGTCCCTGGGATTCTCCAGGGAACAATACTGGAGTGGGTTGCCATTTCCTTCTCCAATACCATGTGTCAAACTGATAGCTAATGGGAGGCTGTTGTATAGCACAGGGAACTCAGTTCAGTGCTCTGTGACAACCTAGAGGGATGTGATGGTGGGGTAGGAGGGAGCCACAAGAGGGATATATTTATACTTATAGCTGATTCATGCTTGTACAGTAAAAACCAATACAACATTGTAAAGCAATTATTCTCCAATTAAAATTTTAGAAGAGAATATTTCATTCATTCTTTCTTTAAAATCTTGTTCCAATTGACAATATAATGCTAAGAATATAGATAAATCAAGAGCAGTCAAGCTATGTAAAAAAAATAATAACATACTTTCTCAACTGTTTTAGCAGGGGAAAAGGAATGGGATAATTGAGCACTAACCATTAAATGGTTCCACCTAGAAATGGCACACATTACTCTGCTAACATTGTATTGGTCAAATTAAGGCATATGGCCCTATCTAACTACAAAGTAATGGGAAACACACCCTAACCATGGGCTCAGAGATAGAGAAGAACTGGATATAGCAAACAGTAGTAGTAAAACGTGTCACAATAAATTTCCATTAAAGAAAGCACAATTCAAAAAAAGAAAAAAGAAAGAAAGCACAATTCAATCCTACTTATACTTTCCCAGAAGCATTAAAGGAGAAGGCAGCATTTGGTGGGGAGAAAGAAGAAAGGAAAATACCGAGTTCAGTAAAAGCTCCATCCAGAATGGATGCCTCACCTTCTACCATGCTGAATTAACAAATGAAGAAAAATTATAAGATCTCACCATTGTGTTTTCCCTAGCTGAAATGCAGATGAATAAATAGGTAACAATTATGATCAAGAGTTATCAGAATGACAAATGAAAAATTAAATATTATAAGAATTGCAGAAGAACATGATAGTCTAGAGAGAAAAAGCGGACAAAGCATGGCAGATGATATATTACCTACAGAGCAGGAAGTTTCCTGGTCAAAATCCATATACCTACTGTTTCTCCTCTCTATCCGGAAGAGGAATGGGAAAGCATTCTGGAGAAAATTAGTATTATAGAAGGAAGGAAAACAGCTTATCAGAATTTGTTCCAGCAAGATACTAAATAGCAATAATACAGGTACATGAAACTGTCCTCAATGGGGGTTGGAGGTGGAGGGTGTGGTAGGGGTTGGAGGAGAGTCATTTTACCTACTTTCAGTATTACCTTTGTCAAACTGATGGAATCTGATTATCACAAAGTAACAGATCCACCCATAATTAGGGGAAAATTTTATGGCAATAAATTTTATACAGTTATAAAATTGAAAAGAAAAAGAAAAATTGAAAAAGAAAAATGAAAAAGAAAAATTAGTATAAAAACACTACTTACCCAAATAGAAATAGGAAATTAGCCTTATGTTTTTTGAAAAAACTATGTGCATTAAAAGTATTTTAAAAATACTTATTTTAAAATAAGTATTTTAATGCACATAAATTTTTCAAAAGATATAGGGAACTGGATCTATATACAAAACAGAAACACACTCACAGACATAGAAAACAAACTTATGCTTATCAAAAGGGAGAGAGGGAGGAGGGACAAACTAGAAGTATGAGAGTAACAAATACAAACTACTATACCTAAAATGGACAAGCAACAGGATTTACTATATAGCACAGGTAATTATATTAAATATCTTACAAAGACCTACAATGGAATATAATCTACAAAAAAACTGAATCACTATGCTATACACCAAAATTAACACAAATTTGTAAATCAACTATACTTCATTAAAATAGTTACCATAGCAAAAGAGGGGAAAAAAGGAAAAGAAAGAAAGAAAATAATTAAATGATAAAAAAGTAGAAGAGAAAGTCCTCAACATGGTAACAGTAATATACAAGAAAATCTATGGCTAACATCATAATAATTACAAAATATTTATTATTTCCCCCTAAAATTGAAAATAGTTCAAGAGTAGGAAAGAAATGAGTAGAATAGTTTCTATTTTCAGATTATATTATCATTGATGCAAAAAAATCAAATTGTATTTCTGTAGATGAGCATAAAACAATTGAAAAATCTAATAAATAAAATCAGTTTGTAATAATTTCAAGATATAAAAGATGAATACATCCTACAAAAATATTCATTAAAAATGGCAAAATATTACTGATGGAATTTAAAGATCATTAAATGGAGATGTGCACTATGGTTTTGGATAGGCAGATCAATATTGTTGAGATATTTATTCAATAGTATTGTACAAACAGCTGCACTTTGCTGGACTGCCATGAAGAGATACCCCATGTCCAAGGTAAGAGAAACCCAAATAAGATGGTAGCTGCTGAGAGAGGGCATCAGAGGGCAGACAGACTGAAATTACAATTGCAGACAACTAGCCAATCTGATCACACGGACCACAGCCTTGTCTAACTCAATGAAACTAAGCCATGCCCTTTGGGGCCACCCAAGATGGACGGGTCATGGCGGAGAGGTCTAACAGAATGTGGTCCACTGGAGAAGGAAATGGCAAACCACTACAGTATTCTTGCCTTGAGAACCCCATGAACAGTATGAAAAGGCAAAAAGATAGGACACTAAAGATGAACTCCCCAGGTTGGTAGGTGCCCAATATGCTACTGGAGATCAGTAGAGAAATAACTACAGAAAGAATGAAGGGATGGAGCCAAAGCAAAAACAACACCCCGTTGTGGATGGGACTGGTGATAAAAGCAAGGTTCAATGCTGTAAAGAGCAATATTGCATAGGAACCTGGAATGTTAGGTCCATGAATCAAGGCAAATTGGAGGTAGTCAAACAGGAGATGGCAAGAGTGAACGTCGACATTCTAGAAATCAGTGAACTAAGATGACTGGACTGGGTGTATTTAACTCAGATGACCATTATATCTACTACTGTGGGCAGGAATTCCTTAGAAGAAATGGAATAGCCATCATGGTCAACAAAAGAATCTGAAATGCAGTACTTGGATGCAATCTCAAAAACGACGGAATGATCTCTGTTTCCAAGGCAAACAATTCAATATCACTGTAATAGAAGACTATACCCCAACCAGTAATGCCGAAGAAGCTGAAGTTGAACAGTTCTATGAAGACCTACAAGACCTTTCCGAACTAACACCCAAAAAAGATGTCCTTTTCATTATAGCGGACTGGAATACAAAAGTAGGAAGTCAAGAAACATTTGGAGTAATGGGCAAATTTGGCCTTGGAGTACAGAATGAAGCAGGGCAAAGGCTAATAGAGTTCTGCCAAGAGAACACACTGGTCATAGCAAACACCCTCTTTCAACAACACAAGAGAAGACTCTACACATGGACATCACCAGATGGTCAACACCAAAATTAGATTGATTATATTCTTTGCAGCCAAAGATGGAGAAGCTCTATACAGTCAGCAAAAACAAGACTGGGAGCTGACTATGGCTCAGATCATGAACTCCTTATTGCAAAATTCAGACTGAAATTGAAGAAAGTGGAGACAACCAGTAGACCATTCAAGTATGACCTAAATCAAATCCCTTATGACTATACAGTGGAAGTGAGAAATAGATTTAGGGACTAGATGTGATAGACAAGAGTGCCTGATGAACTATGGACAGAGGTTCATGACATTGTATAGGAGACAGGGATCAAGACCATCCCCAAGAAAAAGAAATGCAAGAAAGCAAAATGGCTGTCTGGGGAGGCCTTACAAATAGCTGTGAAAAGAAGAGAAGCGAAAAGAAAAGGAGAAAAGGAAAGATATACCCATTTGAATGCAGAGTTCCAAAGAATATCAAGGAGAGATAAGAAAGCCTTCTTCAGTGATCATTGCAAAGAAATAGAGGAAAATAATAAAATGGGATAGACTAGCGATCTCTTCAAGAAATTAGAGATACCAAGGGAACATTTCATGCAAAGATAGGCTCAATAAAGGACAGAAATGGTATGGACATAACAGAAGCAGAAGATATTAAGAAGAGATGGCAAGAATACACAGAAGAACTGTACAAAAAAAGATCTTCACCACCCAGATAATCACGATGGTGGGATCATTCACCTAGAGCCAGACATCCTGGAATGTGCAGTCAAGTGGGTTTAAGAAACGTCACAACGAACAAAGTTAGTGGAGGTGATGGAATTCCAGTTGAGCTATTTCAAATCCTCAAAGATGATGCTGTGAAAGTGCTGCACTCAATATATCAGCAAATTTGGAAAACTCAGCTGTGGCCACAGGACTGGAAAAGGAGGGTTTTCATTCCAATCCCAAAGAAAGGCAATGCCAAAGAATGCTCAAACTACCATACAATTGCACTCATCTCACACGCTAGGAAAGTAATGCTCAAAATTCTCCAAGCCAGGCTTTAGCAATACGTGAACCGTGAACTTCCTGATGTTCAAGCTGGCTTTAGAAAAGGCAGAGGAACCAGAGATCAAATTGCCAACATCTGCTGGATCATTGAGAAAGCAAGAGAGTTCCAGAAAATATCTATTTCTGCTTTATTGACTATGCCAAAGCCTTTGACTGGGTGGATCACAATAAACTATGGAAAATTCTGAAAGAGATGGGCGGATCAGACCACCTGATCTGCCTCTTGAGAAATCTGTATGCAGGTCAGGAAGCAACATTTAGAACTGGACATGGAACAATAGACTGGTTCCAAAAAGGAAAAGAAGTACGTCAAGGCTGTATATTGTCACCCTGCTTATTTAACTTATAAGCAGAGTACATCATGAGAAACGCTGGGCTGGAGGAAGCACAAGCTGGAATCAAGATTGCTGGGAGAAATATCAATAACCTCAGATATGCAGATGACACCACACTTATGGCAGAAAGTGAAGAGGAACTAAAAAGCCTCTTGATGAAAATGAAAGTGGAGAGTGAAAAAGTTGGCTTAAAGCTCAACATTCAGAAAACTAAGATCATGGCATCTGGTCCCATCACTTCATGGCAAATAGATGGGGAAATAGTGGAAACAGTGGCTGACTTTTATTTTTTAGGGCTCCAAAATCACTTCAGATGGTGACTGCAACCATGAAATTAAAAGACGCTTACTCCTTGGAAGGAAAGTTATGACCTACCTAGACAGCATATTCAAAAGCAGAGACATTACTTTGTCAACAAAAGTCTGTCTAGTCAAGGCTATGATTTTCCAGTGGTCATGTATGGATGTGAGAGTTGGAATATAAAGAAAGCTGAGCAGCGAAGAATTGATGCTTTTGAACTGTGGTGTTGCAGAAGACTCTTGAGAGTCCCTTGGACTGCAAGGAGATCCAACCAGTCCATCATAAAGGAAATCAGTCCTGGGTGTTCATTGGTAGGACTGATGTTGAAGCTGAAACTCTAATATTTTGGCTACCTGATGTGAAGAGCTGACTCATTTGAAAAGACCCTGATGCTGGGAAAGATTGAAGGTGAGAGGAGAAGGGGACGACAGAGGATGGGATGGTTGGATGGCATCACAGACGCAATGGACATGGGTGGGTGGACTCCAGGATTTGGTGATGGACAGGGAGGCCTGGCGTGCTGTGGTTCATGGGCTTGCAAAGAATTGGACATGACTGAGCGATTGAACTGACTGAGTGATTGTGACAGTGTCAATTTCTGGTTTTGATCATTCCAGAATGGTAATAAAAGATGTTAGTATTCAGAGAAACTGTTAAAAAATGTATGAGAATCTTTCATGTTTTTGTGACCTATAGCTTTAGAAGTATTTTAAAATAAAAGGGTTTTAAATGTCAATGATCTCAAAATTGATCTGTAGATTCAGTGCAGACTAATTATAATCCCAGGAAAATTGTTTGTAGGAATTAATAAACTGATTTTAAATTTTACATGAAGTACAAAGGCCTTATAATAGCCAAAGAAATCCTAAAGAAAAGGAGAGCTGAGGCTTTACACCTTTTGATTTTTCAAGGCTTGCTCTAAAGCAACTATAACCAAGCAGCATACCACTCATAATGTTAGACAAATAGACAAATGGAACAGCAGAGAGGGCTCAGAAATAGGTCTACATTTTTAGTTATTTGCTTTTTTGATAAAGGCAATAAATCCAAAACAGAAGAAATACAGCTGACCCTTAAACAATGCAATGGTTAATCCACACATGACTTACAGATGACCCTCCATATCCAATGTTGATACACATCTGTGGATTCAACCAACTACAGATCCTGAAGTAATGTAGTATTACTACTGAAAAATATCTGTGTGTAAGTGGAGTCAGTGCAGTTCCAATTCATGCTATACAAGGGTTAACTGGTATATTTTTAGCAAATGGTACTGAAATAATTGACTACTGATCCTAAGACAACAACAATCCAAACCCCTACCTTACAATACACAAAATTAATTTGAGATGGACAAAGATCTAAGTATAAAAGCTAAAACCATAAAGCTTTAAAAGCAAAATGTCAGAGGAGATCTTCATGACTTAGAGGTAGGTATAGATTTCTTAGGTAGCAAAAAGTCAGAATCTTAAAATAATTGATGAGACTGGGCACATTCAGGATGGCTATAAAATAAATAATTGATAATTTAAACTTTACCAAACTTAAAAAAATCCTTTTTATTAAAAGACAGCATTGATAAAATCAACAATCCACAGACTATAAGGAAATAATCACAAAATATGTATCTGACAAGCGATATTACATAGGAAAAGAGCTTCTACAAGACAAAAGAGACAAACAAGCCAATGATAAATGGGCAAAACATTTGAGCATTTATTCAAATTCAGCAATCAGCACTTCAAAAAATGCTATACTTCATTACCAACCAAGGAACTGCAAACTATACCTCGGGAAAATACCAATACACACCCACCAAAATGGCTAAAATTGACTACCCCAAATATAGTGAGGATATAGAGAAATTGAAACTCTCATATGAATAACAAGGCCAACAATCATTTTGGGGAAAAAAATCTGGCAGTTTCTCAAAATTTAAACTGACACATTCCTAATGACCAATACTTCAACTCCCAGACATTTACTCTAGAGAAATGAAAACAATACCAGAAATCTTTTATAAGAATACTAATAGCAGCCTTATTCATAATAGTCAAAAATTGCAAAGAACTTAGGTTGTTCATCAATAGGAGAATGAGTGAACTAAAAATATTCAGGCAGTGAAATATTCCTCAACCAGCCAAAAAGAGCACCAATAGTGACGTACAAAAGACAGGTGAATCTCAAAAAAATTTTGCTGAGTCAAGGAAAACTTACATACATGAGCATATCTTGAGTGAGTCCAACTATATGAAATTCTAGAACTGAAAAAAGCTACTCCAGAGAGGAAAAAGTTAGAACCGTTTCCTCTGTGAGTTTAAGAGCAGGAATTGGAAAGGCGCATGAGGAACTTCTTAGAGAGATGGTAATATTATAATTTTGACAACAATTTAGGTTACATGCATACATGTGTTCTCAGTTGCTCAGTTGTGTCCAACTCTTTGCAACCCCATGGACTGTAGCCCATGGGATTTCCCAGGCAAGAATATTGGAGTGGGTTGCCATTTCCCCCTCCAGGGGATCTTCTCAACTCAGGGATCAAATCTTCAACTCTTGTGGCTACTGCATTGGCAGGTGGATTCTTTACCACTAGCGCCACTTGGAAAGCCCTTAGGTTACACAGATATATCCATTTATCAAAATTAAGAATATGCATACTTAAGAATTATGTATTCTATTGCATGTAACAAAATAAAAGTAAACAGTTATTGTTGTTGAGTCACTCAGTCGCTGACTTTGTGACCCCATGGACTGCAGCATGAAAGGCTTCCCTGTCCTTCACCATCTCCTGGAGCTTGCTCAAACTCATGTCCAACGGAGTCAATAACGTGTCCATTGAGCCAGTGATGCCATCAAATCATCTTGTACCCTTCTCCTCCTGCCTTCAAACTTGCCCAGCATCAGGGTCTTTTTTAATGAGTTGATTCTTCACATCAGGTGGCCAAAGTATTTATTGGAGCTTCAGCTTTAGCATCAGTCCTTCCAATGAATATTCAGGGTTGATTTCTTTTAGGACTGACTGGTTTGATCTCTTTGGGTCTTTTAATTTCATGGCTGCAGTCACCATCCACAGTGATTTTGGAGCCCCGGAAAATAAAGTCTGTCACTGTTTCCATTGTTTCCCCATCTATTTGCCACGAAGTGATGGGACCAGATGCCATGATTTTAGTTTTTTGAACATTGAGTTTTAAGGCATCTTTTTCACTCTCCTCTTTCACTTTCATCAAGAGGCTCTTTAGTTCTTCATTTTCTGCCGTACTGGTGGTGTCATCTGCATATCTGATGATATTGATATTTCTCCCGGAAATTTTGATTCCAGCTTGTGCTTCATCCAGCCCAGCATTTTGCATGATGTTGCATATAAGGTAATAAGCAGGGTGACAATATACAGCCTTGATGTACTCCTTTCCCAATTTTGAAACAGTCCATTTTTCCATGTCCAGTTCTGACTGTTGCTTCTTGACCTGCATACAGGTTTCTCAGGAGGCAGGTAATTATATGCATAAAGAAATATGTAGGAAGAACTGAACTGACATCTGAAACTTAACTTGAGATGTATCAAAAATAAGATGGATAACTGATGATGGAGAATGTGATAAAATAAGTACAGTATGTCATTCTGCATCTAGGAGATTAGTATACTGATGTTTACTGTGAAACCCCTTTCAACTTTGCTACATGTTTAAAATTTTTCTTTAAAATTTTGGAGATTTACATGAATCAATTCTCTACATTTGACTGGTTTCAGTAACTGGTGACTCAAAAATCACACACCAGTATTGTAAGTGAAAATGTACTGAGAAACAATTTAAAGTTCTTATCAGTGAACAGCAACCATCATTATCTAGATACAGAATATCAAGGTGCTATTCAAAGTAAGATGCCAGGAAATGTCTTTCCCTTCTCCCTCTTCTTCCTCCTCCTCCACTTTGTGTTTTCACTGCAAGTGGACCCCCTGTTCAGGCCAAAATGAGCAGTTACAATGAGAATGTTATTTTTTGTTAGTACAACAGTATTTGAGGGAAAGCTTTCCAGGTAGCTCAGTGGTAAAGAATGTGCCTGCCAATGCAGGAGCTGTAGGAGATTGGGATTTGATCCCTGGGTTGGGAAGATTCCCTCGAGGAGGAAACGGCAAACCATGCCAGTACTCTTGCCTGAGAAATCCCATGGATAGAGGAGCCTGGTGGGCTGCAGTCCATAAAGTCACAGAGAGTCCTAAATGACTGAGCACGGATCCTTTGCCAGCATGTGTTGTCATTAACATTAAAAATACCACCAAAAGGATATGATGGTTCCCCAGAGTTAAATGATCCAGAGAGATAGCAGAAAGCAGAACCTTATCTTTGACAGACAACTAGTTTACCTATCCCTCCTAGCTTTTTGCTCTCATTGTCTACCCTACTAACAAAACATTTTCCTGATTAAATTAAGAAATTTACTCCTAGGACTATGTAAATCATTGTTAATAGTTTTATAGTATCTGCCTTCCCAGATTTCAGTATCTGCATTTCACACACTCCAAAGGCCATAGGTAAAAGAAAATTTAGGTATGAATAGATAAGGTTTCTCTCTTTTTGTTTGTTTGCTTGTTTAATTATATATGTCTTGTGACCAACTCACATTGTGAATCAGAATAGGGTTCAGAAGACGTGAGGAAATTTCAAATTTGTCTTTGTTTCACGTATCCCAAATAAAAGAATATGTGCCAAGATTCCTCCATTACTGAGCAGTAAACACAAGGAGATCATAATGGCAGCTTATAAGAATTTGCCCTGGGAGTGAGGAGAACCAAGTCCTAGAACTATTCAGTTGTATCAGTTCAGTTCAGTTCAGTTCAGTCACTCAGTCGTGTCTGACTCTTTGTGACCCCATGAATCGCAGCATGCCAGGCCTCCCTGTCCATCACCAACTCCCAGAGTTCACTCAGATTCATGTCCATCGAGTCAGTGATGCCATCCAGCCATCTCATCCTCTGTCGTCCCCTTCTCCTCCTGCCCCCAATCCCTCCCAGCATCAGAGTCTTTTCCAACGAGTCAGCTCTTCGCATGAGGTGGCCAAGGTACTGGAGTTTCAGCTTTAGCATCATTCCCTCCAAAGAAATCCCAGGGCTGATCTCCTTCAGAATGGACTGGTTGGATCTCCTTGCAGTTCAAGAGACTCTCAAGAGTCTTCTCCAACACCACAGTTCAAAAGCATCCATTCTTCGGCACTCAGCCTTCTTCACAGTCCAACTCTCACATCCATACATGACCACTGGAAAAACCATAGCCTTGACTAGATGGACCTTTGTTGGCAAAGTAATGTCTCTGCTTTTGAATATGCTATCTAGGTTTGTCATAACTTTCCTTCCAAGGAGTAAGCGTCTTTTAATTTCATGGCTGCAGTCACCATCTGTAGTGATTTTGGAGCCCAGAAAAATAAAGTCTGACACTGTTTCCACTGTTTCCCCATCTATTTCCCATAAAGTGATGGGACCGGATGCCATGATTTTCGTTTTCTGAATGTTGAGCTTTAAGCCAACTTTTTCACTCTCCACTTTCTGCCATGAGGGTGGTGTCATCTGCATATCTGAGGTTATTGATATTTCTCCCAGCAATCTTGATTCCAGCTTGTGTTTCTTCCAGTCCAGCGTTTCTCATGATGTACTCTGCATATAAGTTAAATAAGCAGGGTGACAATATACAACCTTGATGTACTCCTTTTCCTTTTTGGAACCAGTCTGTTGTTCCATGTCCAGTTCTAACTGTTGCTTCCTGATCTGCATACAGATTTCTCAAGAGGCAGATCAGGTGGTTTGGTATTCCCATCTCTTTCAGTTGCATAACTTCAGCAAATCACTGATTTCCTTAGTTTCTCTCTCTCTCTTTTTTTTTTTTTTTTTTGAGGTCTTAAACATTTCAGCACCTAGAGAATTCAGAGTTTATACCCTACAGGATGGGAGTCATAGGTTAGAGTTTATTGTAAGAGGAAAAGACACTTCTACTAGAAATCTGAATTATTGCATGGAAGAAGCAACTACCTGAGTCAAGGGTCTCCTGAGAAAAGCAATAGTAAGAGTAAGTTATAATGTATGTTGTTGTTGTTTAGTCATTAATTCATGTCCGACTCTACAATCCCATGGACTGTAACCCTCTAGGCTGCTCTGTCCATGGGATTTCCCAGGCAAAAATACTGGAGTGGGTTGCCGTTTCCTTCTCCAGGGAATTTTCCTGACCCAGGGATTGAACCTGCACCTCCTACATTGCAGGCAGATTCTTTACCATCTAAGCCACCATTAACAACATAACCAATTAAGCAATGAAAATAATTAGGAATTGTAGAAGCAGGAAGTGTAAGGACAATTTTTTTCCACTGCCCAAATTACTTGTTGAAATAAAGTGGATTTTTTTAATCACTGGATACTAGACACCTAACTTAATAACCTTCCATTGAACATACAGCTCACCTTGACTTTTAGCTTACAGACCTTCTTACTCTCTTACTTTGAAGGTTTGCTTCAAATGCATCTAAACTGCACAGTTGCAGTAAGAATCACAGCATTACCTTGGGGACAGAGTCAATGTGTTCCACAAAGGCTGTCAGCTAAAGTCCAAGCCTCTGAAGAGCAATCAATTATTTGAGTCATGTCTGTTGGAATCTGTGATTCAGCTATGGTTAAGAGAAGCTGCGCGGTCAACCAACCCATTAAGTCTTTGAACCGGCATCTTGATTTATTATATAAATTTACTTAAGAAGTTAGACAAATCATAAGTAACTTGAATGCTTTCATTTAAAATACTTAGCAACCTAATTCAGCAATAATTTATGATACATTTTTAACTAACCATAATATAAACATGAAGAAAAGTAATTCTCTTATACCTTTGGCTTATTAGAAAGTCATTCTATTTTCTACTCCAATCCGTACTTGCTGTATTCTATTGATTTATAGAACCTAATCTTTTGAGTGAAAAAAAAAAAAAAGAAAGAAAGAAACAAAACACCAGAGGAGGATGCTGGTGGGATTATGGAACTTCCTCTTGATCCAAAAAAGAATTCTTGCTGAAGTCTAGTCTAATGTGATGATTAATTTTACAGAGCTGTCCCTGACCAATGTCACTATAGCAATGAAAATAAACCATGAGACTAGGATTCAGCCAGAGGGGAAAAGTTCATTAAGAAATAAAAGAAAGGACAAAATTGCTCATTAAAGTGGCTAACCAGGGTTATTTTATGAGAAGATGGTTTAAAAAAATAATAGAGGGTTACAATGTATTTTAAAGAGATGAATTCAAATGTGACTCATAGATTCCGGTTTCAATAAAATTCTGTGGAATATAACAGTTTAGCTCCATGGAAAAAAGAAATAGTTAGTGGACCCTATTATAATATTTGAAGTATTCTAACATGAAACTTGTCTTGCCCACAACTGCAAGAAGTATACCATTAACTTCAGAATTGTGAAAAAAAAAAAAAGAGTATAATTATTTTCTTAGTCTTGGATCTGGTCCAAGAAGAAAAACTTCCCACTCAAAATGTTTCTAAATCTGAATGCAAAAAAATTGTTTTTAGAAAATTGGAATCATTTTATTAACAGTTTCTAGTACTTCAATGAACTGAAGAGATTGCTTCAGAGAAGTGTTGTCCATCAGAAATTAGTCAATACGCAGAAGAGTTGGGTGCTTCCCTTATCTATAAGGAGAAAGCAATTCTAAAGTTTATCCTTAAAAGTACTTCCACATCATCTGGATAGCTAGGTAGACATAGATATCCTAAATATTGAAGGCTGAATATATATCTAAAGCATGTGTGCTATATTAGAGCCTGTTTTCCAAAGGGAAGCATATTTATTATTTTTTCTTACAGAAAACGGATTAGTCCATTTCAAAATATAAGCCAAAACTTTGTATTTCATTCTAGTGTCCTTTAATGAGGACATGATGGACATGAGTATAGTAACTTTACCTTAATCTGATATTTGAAAAGATTTTGGATAGAGAAACCAAGAGTCTAAGAAATCTAGTATTTAAAATAACACCAATCTAAATAAATCGATTATTCACTCAAGTATTATTTGCCAAACCTGAGTTCAGCATTGTGCTAAGCTTTAGGAAAGATTCTGTCTCAGAAGTTTATGGTAAGAGCAAATGTTACAGAAGGGGAAAAGTCACCATTAGGCAACTGATAAATAAAGCAATAAAGTTTTATTTCTGCAGCACAGACATTGAGTTTGGAAAAGAATTTTGTTGTTTCTTAGGACATTTGGGGGGGGGACTTCAGATATAATAAGACTGAAATGGGACTTTAAGTACTAGTTGGGTTACAGCAGGAGAAAAATTCAGAAAGCTTTTGGTTTGGAGCTAGTCTTAGTCCATAGCAAGAGCTGTCTGTTGATTTAAACGTTCTATGTTAGTGAGTAACCTGGACAAAAGGAAAAGCAGATTAGAGAAAATAGTTGAAGCAAAGTGATTTAGACAGATTAATGGGCTATGAAAGTTAAGCCACTAATGACAAATTCACAGTAGCTGCCATTTAATATCACAAGACTTGCATCTTGTGATAAAAACTCCATGAAATTGTTATTATTACCCATGTTAGAGATAAAAACACAGAAGCTTAAAATGACTAAGGAACTTGCCCAAGAACAAAAGTGAAAAGTGACCACAGTACAAGAGCAAGACAGTCTAGGCTCACTGCTATTAGCAGGAATACAGAGGAGCCTGGCGAGCTACCATCCATAGGTCACAAAAAGTTGGACATGACTGAAGCGACTGAATACACATGCACAAGGAATATATGGAATATATATGGACTATAAGGTGGAGGTGGGATAAAATATGAGACTAACAAGAACAAAATGAAATTGTTCTAGGGAAAAAGTAAGGAGGTTCACCATGCTATGCTTTTTTGGAAGGGGTTTATGCGCAGGCAGTGAGGACCAGATTCAATCCCATTAGTAATAGAGCTGAACCTAGGAGAAATTTATTTTGTCAGTTAGCCTATTTTATCTCATTGACTTCTACTTTTGAGCTGTTTCTTTTGTTTATTATACATTTTATTGTTTCCTTTGAGTTATTCATCTTGGAAGTTAATTTACATTTCTTTCTTTCTCAGTTGAGTAGCATGGTGAAAATGACACTGGATCTCAATCAGAAACTGTGGTTGGAAGCTTCGTTGGTCACTGGTTGCTTGTCTAGGTTTTTCTTGGGCACAACTCCCTTCCTAAGTCCCCTTCCAGCTCACTACTTTATTATTACATTCTGTGCCAACCACAGTTGCCTAATATTAACTGATTGTGCCACTTTTTGAATTACTGCTTGGGAAGCAGGACTGACTGATTTTATTTCTTTTATTACCCATGACCTCACAGAAAGGCAGATTGGCTAGGAAAAATAAATAAATAATGTGGGCTAGTAAATGCTTTTGGTGCTATTTACCCTCACTCTTTTGCTTGCCCCTCTTTATCCTCACAGTCTCAATCCCAATTCCCATCTATTTTGGTTTCAGCTGATTATATTGTTCTTTTATTTAATTTTTCCCTTGCATTTTCCATTCACTTAGAACAGGATCCCACATTAAATGAGGCTCCAGGCTCACTTAAGGATGCATTTTGCAAACCAAATAAAGTAAAATCATCAGTAAATTCCAAATGCTTTATTATGCTCCTCTACACACGTACAGATTCCAGTAAGGCTTTTGCTATGAAAACAATTCTAAGACAAGGATTCCAGATGCAATTAATAATTTTTTTCTAACCATGCCATTTATTTAAAGTCTATTAGAAGGATCTAATATATTGAATTTTGGGGGGAAAAAAACATTCAGAGAGAACTTGGACAGACAGAAGCCAAACCAGAACTTGTCATAAATTGCTTAGCATATTAAAAAATGCTGAAATAAGGATAAATCAGGATCTACCAGAGAAAATAAAGGAGAGTGGCAAGCTAAATAGTTTAGTGACTTACAAAGTCACCTGATCTGATATTCTGTCCTCAGAAATCATACTATAGGAAAAAGATTTCAGTAGTTACACTGCCAAATCCCTTTATTTCAAAAATGAGAAAATTCAGGCTCAGGATCTTAACTAGTTGGTTAACAACAGAGACCATAACCCAGACCTTGAGGTTTATTTAGAGCCATCACTAGCATTTCACACTGATTTACGTTTTCTATTTAAGAATAATCAGTCCAGGCAATATTTCTTGTTCTTTTCCTTGATTGTTTTATATACAGGGCTTCTATTCTGTGGGTCCTTGTTCACTTTGAGGTTTGACAAACTACTTTTATTTCTTACTTAAAGTACTAATTGCATTCTCAGAACACTCTGAGAAAGCAGGGTAGAACAGAATGCTAAAAGTCAGGGAAGTCCCCATTGTAAATGTTTCATTGCTTTGGGGCAGTATGCTCCTCGCCCTGACATAACGGTCAGGTTGGTGAAAGCACCAGGGGCTGGAACACTTGGCTTCTGCCACTCCTTGGTAAGAAGATTGCTTCCAGAACACCATCTACAGGGATATGGTTCTTCCTCTAAGCTGCCAGCATCTGTCTTCAGGCCAAGGGAGTATTTCTGGATTCTCACAGGAATATATAATGTGCATATTTGTATGTATGTATGTGTATATACATATGTGTATGTATACACGTGTGTGTGTATTTGAAGAGATTTTTAAAAATACTGGATTACTTTTTTCCTCTGTATATTTTCATGCCCCCAAAAGTATGAAAATAAAAAATAGATCTTAACTCATGGAAGAAAATAAACAATTTAACCAATATATATACACTGTGAAGTTGCTCAGTCGTGTCCAACTCTGCGATCCCATGGACTGCAGCCTACCAGGCTCCTCCGTCCATGGTATTTTCCAGGCAAGAATACTGGAGTGGGTTGCCATTTCCTTTATGGGAAGGATCCAATGCATGACTAGGTGAAACTGCTCTGGAAATAATCTTCCCGACCCAGGGATTGAACCCGGGTCTCGCACATTGTAGGCAGACGCTTTACCGTCTGAGCCTCCATGGTGGTTTAGTCATTAAGTTGTGTCGGACTCTTGTGACTCCATGGACTGTAGCCCGCCAGGCTCCTTTGTCCCTGGGATTCTCCAGGCAAGAATACTGGAGTGGGTTGCCTTTTCCTTCTCCAGGGGCTCTTCCTCACCCAGGGATCAAACCCCTATCTCCTGCATTGCAGACAGATTCTTTACGGACTGAGTTACAGATATTCACAAAAGCTGTGTTCACTCTCTATTATTAGATTTTAAGATTATTATATCCACTTACATATAAAATTCTCCTCCTCAAACCTCTTTCCCTCTCTTTCTCATTCTCTATCTCTTGCTATCTTTATTTCTATCTCTAGTTCTATCACTTCTATGCTTATGTACACATATACACATATACGTTCCTATCTAGTTCAATCACCATAAGATTAATTTCACTCCCCTCAGTTACAGTGGGCAAAGAACCAATGACTTATAATATTCATGTAATATTCAACTCTTGTAACTTGATGCCTCAAACTTTCACATGACTATTTGAGTGGCTTGTAGTAACAGAGGGAGTGATAATAGTTAATTTATTATCCCTTCATTCTACTGTCAGTAGAGTCTAAAGGAATTGGACTTTAAATCAAAAGGGAAATTTTGATCAATTTTAGAGATGAAGAAATGGTATGAAGGGTAGAACCAATTGAGAAGCTGGTAGGTTGTGAGTTAGCACTTGACTGGTTAGGGATGGATCTGGGAAAAAGAGATTTCTAAAACTGAGGAAATTCCTAAATTATATCCAATCAAAATTCATTCACTACCTAGTTTTTTCTTGAGAAGGTATTAGATAATATGTCTAATCAAAACTCATTCATTTCATCATTTTTCTTGAATTTTGCCTAAATATGAGTACTGAAAGGCACATCTATAATTAATATTTTGGGGGTATGGATTATGTTACTCAATGTATAAAATGTATTCTCACCTATGATCATATTTACAAACATGAAACCAAACAGTTAATAGCCCTGACTTGCTCAGGTTCAAGTTTAAGTAGATTTAAGCCAGTGACCTAATGCGAAGAGCCACGTGAGGCAAACAGCCAGTTCATTGGAAAAGACCCTGATGCTGGGAAAGATTGAAGGCAGAAGGAGAAGGGGACGACAAAGGACAAGATGATCGGATGGGATCACCGGCTCAATGGACATGAGTTGAGAAAACTCTGGGAGATAGTGAAGGACATGGAAGCCTGGTGTGCTGCAGTCCATGGGGTTGCAAACAGTCGGACGACTCAGCGAATGAACAACAAAACCATTTACACAATCTAAAGATAGTTCTAAATTAATTATGACTATTCACAGGTATGTACTTCACCATGGTGACAGGCTTCTATTACAAATTGTGCTCACTATCTTAACTTCAGTAGAATCTTTAAGAATAACATTATTTTTAAAACATATTGAATAATAGAAATGTTACATATGCATTTTCTATTTTATTACACTTGTTATATTTTCTTAACTGAGTTTTATATTTCTAGAAGTTTAAAATATTCTCTTGAGCAACAATGTTAGATACTAAGTGATATTTCTTCTAATTTATGAAATGTTCACATTAATTTCTCCCAGATTTAAAAATACTTTGATGTATTCTGAGAGATTTGGCTATTTCTACCACCTAATGTATATTAGACTCTATTTATGCTATTCATTCAGATACACACACCCCTCCTGCACAAAAGTATAACTTTTAAAAGAACTTTATAGTCATTGCTGGGAATTCAAACTTAATTCAATGTCATATGAAGTTACCTATGCAAATAATTAAAAAGGCAATAGAAGAAACAGATAATTTCTACACATAGCTACATTGTCACATAACAGAAAAGGAGCAACAATATTAAAGCTAACTTTTCCTCTTTGGGATTAGCAAATTTCTTTTCACACGGACTGTAAACTATATTCCAATTTCAGAAACATGAAAATGTTAAAACTGTATATATTAGTTTCAATAAAGTATAGTAGAGATGACATTCCCTCTTGTACTTCTATATGTTAATAGTACGAGACAGCAAAAGAGACACTGATGTATAGAACAGTCTTATGGACTCTGTGGGAGAGGGAGAGGGTGGGAAGATTTGGGAGAATGGCATTGAAACATGTAAAATATCATGTATGAAACGAGATGCCAGTCCAGGTTCGATGCACGATACTGGATGCTTGGGGCTAGTGCACTGGGATGACCCAGAGGGACGGTATGGGGAGGGAGGAGGGAGGAGGGTTCAGGATGGGGAACACATGTATACCTGTGGTGGATTCATTTTGATATTTGGCAAAACTAATACTATTATGTAAAGTTTAAAAATAAAATAAAATTTAAAAAAATTTAAAAAAAAATAAATAAATACTTCTGTGGTTTTTGACACTTGATCATCCTTAATTTTGTATGCCCTTAATCTCAACTTCTCCCAGTTGTTCCTACAATTCAGTGTACCCAATATATATCTCTATAGATTTGCTCACTCAGCCTTTACTAGACTTATGTGTCCAATCACTTTTGTTTTATTACCTCTCCCCCTTAAAAATTTTCAGATGTTGCATTTCATTCCTTCTTTAAGCTGCTCACCATAGTTATCCATCTTTTCACTGAAAAACTTTTCAAAGTTTAGCTCCTGCCTCTCTTTTCTTACTGTCCATAAGTTATTTAAATCCATGTGACTGGCTATAGATTCCACCATCCTAATGAAATCCTTCTCTTTTAGGTCTGTTGAATTTCTAATTATCATAACTTACTGAGAGTTTCTTCATCCTTTATCCCATTAGGCCTCCAACATTTGGTCTCTTGGTTTGTTATTGGTAACTTGATACCCTTCCCTTCTTAGCTTCCAAGTCTCTATACATTTCTCTTCTAACATCTTCCCTTAATCTTTTACTTATTCCTTTTCTGCCCAACTCCTCTCCCATAAAAAGAAGCCATTTCTATGTGCATTGCTTTATCTACATCCCACAATTGACATCAGCCCTTCTCATAGCTTCAACAATCATTTTAAGTCAATGGTTCTCAAATTGTGATGGTCACATCACACTTCTACATTTCCAGTTAATCTACCTTTGAATATCATGGTTGCATCTCAAACTGGACATACCCAATACCACACCTATCATTACCTCTCCCCAACTTTACTATGTCTCTTGCTTGTTTGAAGGCCTTTGCCATTCTCCCAGTCATCTAGATATGAAGCTTTGGATTCTCCATCAACTTTTTATTTTCTCTTACTTTCATTAAGTCAGTGATTGAAGCTTGTAGACCTCACTGTTAAAAAATAGTCTGTGTCTGCTCTTGTTTTTTTTTTTTTTTTAATTTCCACTGTCCTCATACTGGTTGAAATTATTTTTTGCTAGATGATATAAATAGTCCCTTCTAATTGGTCCCTTTTTGGCCCTAATCCACCATTCTCCCAATATAGCCCCCTGAAAGCTTCATGACTCTGATCATACCACTCCCTAATGAAAAGTCTTATCAAACACTCATTAATAACTACCCAATAATTTAGCTTTAGCCTAGCATTTAGAACATCCCATGAGTGAGCCTAAGTCACCCACTTTTCAAAATCAATCTCACATTAGTGACTGCTGCTGCTACTGCTAAGTCACTTCAGTTGTGTCCGACTCTGTGCGACCCATAGACTGCAGCCCACCAGGCTCCTCCATCCATGGGATTCTCCAGGCAAGAGTACTGGAGTGGGGTGCCATTGCCTTCTCCACCAAAAAGCCCTGCTGCTGCTGCTAAGTCACTTCAGTCGTGTCCAACTTTGTGTGACCCCATAGACGGCAGCCCACCAGGCTCCCCTGTCCCTGGGATTCTCAAGGCAAGAACACTGGAGTGGGTTGCCATTTCCTCCTCCAATGCATGAAAGTGAAAAGTGAAAGTGAAGTCGCTCAGTCATGTCCGACCCTCAGCGACCCCATGGACTGCAGTCTTCCAGGCTCCTCCATCCATGGGATTTTCCAGGCAGGAGTACTAGTGTTATTCAATTTAAAATCCAGCCAAAACTGTATTAACACCTGGACTTGTAACTCTGCCCAGAAATCCTCATGTTCCCCATCTCTACTAACCTTTATTCTCTAAAGCTAATATTTTAACTCTTTCTTGATTCTTCTTACCCACCCCTCACAATTCCTATCTTAGTGCAGAAGATTTCACCTCTAGGTTCAATAAGAAAATAGAGGCATTGGACAAAGGCTCTCAAATATTCCCTCCTTCCTTACATAAAATTTATCCCCATCCTTACTTGTTACCTATGCTTTCCGTGTAGTTCCAATAGGCGGAGTGGCTTCTTCCTGTCTGTCATCTATGCCTCCATCTTTCTCTGCATTTCATATCTTCTGGTTTCTTAACTGTCTTGTTATGCCCTCTTTATCCTATGTCATCAGCCTTTCACTGTCTATTATTCACCTGATCTTCTGTCTATAAACAAGTGCATTTATCTTCTAAAAATTGAACTTTCTTCTTATCTACTGCTCCCTTTGATGCAAAGGGCTGACTCATTTGAAAAGACCCTGATGTTGGGAAAGATTGAAAGCAGGAGGAGAAGGGGATGACAGGAGATGGTTGCATGGCATCACGGACTCAATGGACATGAGTTTGGGTAAGGTCCGGGAATTGCCAGGGAGGCCTGTCATGCTGAGGTTCATGGGGTCATGGGGTCGCAAACAGTCAGACACAACTGAGCAACTGAACTGAACTGAACTGAATGCTCCCTTTAGTAGATTCTCCCTTGAGTTTAAGTGAACTCCGGGAGTTGGTGATGGACAAGGAGGCCTGGTGGGCTGCAATTCATGGGGTCGCAAAGAGTCAGACATGACTAAGCGACTGAACTGAACTGAACTGACAGAGCCAATATTCTGGGACAGGTAGTTTGTATTCATTTGTTTCTACCTCTTTGTCTTGCATTCAGTTTTCAACTCATTGCATATAGTTTCTACTCCCATCATTACATTAAAAGTGCTATTACCATGGTTTCTGCTAACCTTATAGTTGCTAAATTCAATGGGAGAGTTCAGCCTTTCTTTTTTTTTTTTTTAATCTATTTATTAATTTACTTAGCAGTTTTGGGTCTTATTTGCCACACATATGGGCTCTTTGGTCTTTATTATGGCATGAGGGATCTTTAGTTGTGGCATATGGGATCTAGTTCCCTGACTAGAGATAGATCCCAGGCCACCTGCACCTGAGAAGCTTTTAGGAAATAATGATGCCTGAGCTCTGCCCACAGAACCTCACATTTAACTGGTCTGAGAGAGAATCAGGCTCTCTGTGTTTTGCAACAATTTGTTGGGTGACTATAATGTCCAGCCACAATTGTCTCCTGTATTAGCAGGTGGGTTCTTTACCACCAGCACCACCTGGGTAGTCCTTCTTTTCAGTAAGTATGTATTTATCATCTCTGATGGTCTTTGATGTCAGGATCATGTTCAAATTCCCTGCTATATGTCTTCATACTTTGGACATAGCATAGGAAATCTTGTAATTTAAAATACATAAAATGATTCCAATACTTAATATAACCAGAATAATGAAGCCAAATTCAAACCATGTTCATAAGGAACAAGGTTAGTGTCAACATTCAGATGACTGAGTTAAAAAAAAAAAAAAAAGAAAACTAAGAAAAATGTTTGTTCACAGTCTGGGGTTTGAAATGTGGCCCTACAAAAATAAACAGTTCTTAAATTCTGGTAGAAGCAGTTTGTGGGCTGCTGTCCTAATCAATTCTCCAGTGAACTAGCCCCACTAACCTTCTAAGCCTGGCACTGCCTAGACTGTGTTTTTGTAACAACTTGCACAATCTTCCTTTTTCACATCTTCCTCTTCTCCAGTGTAACTGACTTTAGAGGATATTGACAGTGCTGAATTAAATGATGAAATAATCTCTTTTCCCCGGCAGCCCATCTGGGAAAGACGTTCTTACACATAGTCATTTTTAAAGTACAATTAACAAGAAAAGGGGAAATTGGTTAATAAAACAGAATTGTATTAAGTTCCACCCCCATGATGCTTGAGAAATACTAGAACAATTACATTTATAAGCCATGCTCAAAAAAGAAGGGGAAAAGAAGAGTTGCCATCCAAATTAGTTTAAAAAAAACCTCATCCCCTGCCCCTCCTTGCCCTGGAGTATTTTTCCAGAAAAGGAAATATCTGCTGATCTTCTGGATGCCTCGAGCAAGACAGACCTCTCCATCAATAATATGTGCAGAAATCCTGCCATTTGTGCAGAAATAAGATCTGCCTTCAGGCTACAAATGGGCTTGGGGACCTGATGAGATGGTCTGCAGCCACAGGACATACCAGATGTTTCTAAGGAAGGACTGGGGAAGAGAATTCAGCACTGATTTAGAACAGTACCTTTCAAACTCATTTGCCTGGGGTGAAAGGACATATAACCCTTGTACATATTGACACAGTATATGCAAAAATGTGTGTGTGTACGGGTATGTATTTGAAAATAAATTCAAATAAATAAATTTTAAAAAATTTAAAGGAAGAGCTTTGTAATCCATTAGTAGTTCATGAAATCAATTTTGCATGTGTCTACCAGCATTTTAAACAAGAATAGAAAATATCAGTTTGTATTTTACACATTAATGGTAAGCATTTTTTATGATTTCAATTGCATACATTAACTTCTAAAACACATAAACTTCCGAGCTTACTAAATCTATAGAAACCAAATTAAGTGACAATATCCATGAAAGGATATGGAATAACCTTTTGCCAACCAGTGGGTCTCAGGAAGTTTCAATCACTCTGTCAACAAATACACACTGATCGAAGACTATGTTCCAGGCCCCTTGCTAACTACAAAGGAAAGTGTGTTCCTGGTACACAATCTTCAATTTCCCCTGTGCCCTTTGGTTATGTCAATCTTGGACTGATGCATGCTAAGAATCATATCCAGTGCCATTGTTGTGGGAGAAGGATAAGCAAGGTTTTGGGGAAAGGTAGATATAGCTGAAAAAACACATATGTTGCTGTCTTATCTCAATTTTTCTTGTTCTGTTTGGGTATTTCAGATGCCAGTTCTTTCATTATGAATCCCCACTGCTTGAGGTCCCCAGGTCAGGTATCCAACCCATTCCAGTGCTCTTGAGCAACAACTTCCTATGCTGCCTCACTGAAACTTACCTGCCTTATAATGCCATCTTTCTTGGTCTCAGAGATGAGACAAAAGGCTCTTGAGGCATTAATGGTCAGAGTATCTGAAGTATAAAATCTTTCCAGCTAGCATCATCTTTCTGACAGGAACATCCCAATAGAATGAGGACTGTAAATAATTTAGAATAAATCAATTCAGACTTTCAATCAAAGGGATACTGAGGTGAGCTAGAAAGAAACTGTTCCTACCTTGAAAGGCATTTTGAGTCTGGTAGTTAAGACAGATATTAAACAAGTATAATATGAAAACTGTATTAAAAATTTAAATATGGGAAGTATATAAATTTATGAGAAGATAATTTGATTAATTCTAGTGGGTCAGGAAAGTCTTCTGAGGCAATGACTTTAAACTGAAGCTTGAGGATAAGTCAGCATTATGTGGGTGAGGGAGGAAAGCCACGGCATGGATCTTTGTAGACAGACCATCACTTTACTAGTTTTGTACATTTGGAGAAAAATTTTTAACTCCTTTAAGCTTTAGCTTTCTGATATAAAAAAAAATCAAGGAAATAAATCAATCTCACATGATTGCATATACTGCATTTAACATAGGCTCAATACTTAGTACTCAAAATATAGCCACCAGTAATGGTAGTAACAGTGGTACCAGTATTAGCAGTGGTGGTAACAGTACTCAGCCAGTGCAGTACTGGTTTCCAGATGAAATGAGATGTCTGTGAATCTTTACAGACTGGGACTTATGGGAGAGCTGCTTATTCATAAGCCTCATTCATCTGAAGTAGAAGCCATCTGATGGCAACTAATGGCTCTATGAGGCCCCCAGAGGGAGGCAAACTCTCAGAATACAAGCATGGAGCAACCTTCATTGGCAAATCTTTAGTATGAACCAGACAATATGAATGGAAACCATTTTGAGAAGTATTAATAGTTGTTCCATTGTATTGATCCAATGATAAGTAGGAAATGACTGTGCAAGTGAATGTTTTTCAAGCATCAATAGAAATCCATACTGTACAGTTTATTCATCTTTTTTTTAACCAAAGAAAGTAAATTATTCTTTTGATCATTCTTTATTAACAATGGTAATAAACAGTTCCTCATAAATGCTTTCAATTCAAAGTGTTCTGATATTAAGTAATTGCTGCTCACTGAATAACAGTGTCCCAAGAATGCACCAAAGCAAGAGCCCAGTTATACCCAAACCCTATTCAAAAATCTTTCAATGGCTCCATGGATCTTATATAACTCTTCAGTTTGGCATATGGCCCTCTGATTCCGACACATTTTGCTAAGTTCATTTGTATATGATTCCCAGACTCTCCAGCTGAAATAGATTACTCATGGTTTCCCACACACAGCCCTCAATTTCCTGGCTTCCTGCCTTTGTTTATGCCATTGCTTCTATCTGTAATAATCTCTTCTACTCTGTAAAACCCTACCATCCATCAGATCATTCCAAATGACATCTTCCTTTCAGGATCACCAAGTCTCTCTTGGTCTCTAAAATTTGATGGGACTTCCTTTTCCAAAGCCTCCCAATACTCTGTGTTCATGGGCTCAGTTGCTCAGTCATGTCGAACTCTAAGCAACCCCGTGGGCTGTAGCCCACAAAGCTCCTCTGTCCACGGGATTTCCCAGGCAAGAATACTGGAGTGGCTTGCCATTTTCCTCTTCCAGGGGATCTTTCTGACCCAAGGATTCAACCTGCGTCTCCTGCATCTCCTGCATTGTAAGCGGATTCTTTACCACTGAGGCATCCACCGCATTTTCCAAGTTTTGTATTCCTGTACCAATTTTCAAAACGTGTTATGCTAAGATTTAGCATAGAGTTTGAGAATATGGACTTTGGGGTCAAAGAAATAAAATGGTGCCCTGAATCTCTCATGCCACACACACAAAGCTTTTTAACTTTGGCCAAATGGTTTAGCTTATTTAAGCTGCATTTCTTTATTTGAAAAAGAGCTAGGTCACAAGACATCCTCTAACAACATGATGAAGGCTCTGTACATTGTCTGAAAAGAAATATACAAACCTATATACATTTTCAGTGTGTATACACATACACTTGTGTCTCCCAAGTAGTGTTCTAGAGCAGAGAATCTCAAGTTGTGGTCTTATATGCTTGGACATTCCCAAGACTTTTTAGGACATACAAGAGGCAAAAATTTTTTTCTGTAAATACACTCAGACATTATTTACCATTTTCTCTGTGCTGACAGTTGCACCACTGACACAAAAGTAATGATGGATAAAACTGTTGGCATCGTAGCATGAATCAAGGCAGTGACACCAAGCTGTCATTGTATTCATTGTATTCTTATTAGTCATGTTATTATTTACTGCTAGTCAAGGCTATGGTTTTTCCTGTGGTAATGTATGGATGTGAGAGTTGGACTGTGAAGAAGGCTGAGTGCTGAAGAATTGATGCTTTTGAACTGTGGTGTTGGAGAAGACTCTTGAGAGTCCCTTGGACTGCAAGGAGATCCAACAAGTCCATTCTGGAGGAGATCAGCCCTGGGATTTCTTTGGAAGGAATGATGCTAAAGCTGAAACTCCAGTACTTTGGCCACCTCATGCGAAGAGTTGACTCGTTGGAAAAGACTCTGATGCCCAGAGGGATTGGGGGCAAGAGGAGAAGGGGACGACAGAGGATGCGATGGCTGGATGGCATCACTGACTCGATGGACGTGAATCTAAGTGAACTCCGGGAGTTGGTGATGGACAGGGAGGCCTGGCGTGCTGCAATTCATGGGGTCGCAAAGAGTCGGACACTGATCTGATCTGATCTGATGCACTTCCAGTTTAAAAATTACAGTTTCACTTAAGAAAGTCCTTGATGAAGCAGTAAAACTAGTTAACTTTTTTTAGATCTCAAACCTGGGTCACATTCTGTATGTGAAACAGGAAGTACACCTATAGCACTTCTGCTACATACTGAAATACAATGGCTGCCTGGAGAAAAGGCATGAGTGTCTGAGATGTGAGCTAAACTAATCACTTTTCTTTTATTAGAACATTTATTTTATTTTTACTTGAAGGAATGACTGACCAACAAACCAATATTCAGACCATAGTTTGAGTATTTGGTAAACATTTTCTCACAAATGAACAAGGTGAACCTATTGCTTCGAAGAATAAAAACTAAAAATATTTGTCACCAAAGGTGAAATTTGACCTTTCAAGCAAAAAATAAATTTTAAAAAACTTATATAAGCTGCTGTGAGCCTAATATCTTCCCAATACCTGAAGACTTTTCTGGTGAGATCAAAGGTAATACTAACAAATAATGTCTTTAAAATAGCTTGTATTATAAATGTGTCAATGTTTGGAACATCTGCATAACTCAGGGAACCAATACAATATTTTCAAATGATTAGTGTGTGATATAAAATTATGTGTGAGTTAAAGACTCATTCAAAGTAAATAATATAAACCAATCTATTTTAATGTAACATAAATTTTGAAGCTCATCAACAATGGTTTAAATTACACATAGAAGCTACCTTTAACAAATGATCACTTGTTCAGTTCTGCTCTAACTCAGATAAATGAAAGCTCTTTGAGTCCTCAAGCATCTTTAAACATGTTTTCTTAGCCTGAGAACACTGAAGCTCCTACAGAAATGGTTCTGTGGTTAAGAATTCTTGCTCTAATAAAAAGCCCACAATTTCATGAAGTGAAGTAGAGGCTTCTGCCATGTCAGTTCCAGGTTCCTACAGTCAGGTTGTCTCTGCTGCTGCTTCTGCTGCTGCTGCTAAGTCGCTTCAGTCCTGTCCGACTCTGTGCGACCCCATAGACGGCAGCCCACCAGGCTCTACCTTCCCTGGGATTCTCCAGGCAAGAACACTGGAGTGGGTTTCCATTTCCTTCTCCAATGCATGAAAGTGAAAAGTGAAAGTGAAGTCGCTCAGTCGTGTCCGACTCTTTGCGACCCCATGGACTGCAGCCTACAAGGCTCCTCCATCCATGGGATTCTCCAGGGAAGAGTATTGGAGTGGGGGGCCATTGCCTTCTCCACAGGTCGTCTCTATGGGGAGAAAACTTCTGTCATTAAAGCAGGTGACTGAAAAATTAAAAAAAAACAAAAACTGTACAATTACAAGGATGAATGCCTCTTTACCTTAAGTCTCCCAGTGAAATCCTAAAAATATAGGTGAAAATTAAATTTTTTAAAAAAAGTAAATTGTATTTCTTAATGCTCTAAGATGAAATTATTTTTGTAAAGAAAAGAAAATGTGCACCTTTTTTTTTGAGGGGGGCATTTTCATGTAATGAATGATCTTCACACTCCCCTCCTCCACACAAATCTTTTTGCAATTGGTCCACTGCTTTAGGAAAATTTTGATTATTAATTAGAACAAAATGAATGGCATATAGATAAACAGCCATTTTAAAGAGATTTTCATGAGTTGCAGGCACAATGCCTATAGAAATATTCAGCTTGGTGACTTTAATACTCAGTAAACACTTTGCAAAATCATATTAAAACATTTGATCATGAAATGAACTTTTCTCCTGTTTTATTGTTTAGATGAGCTTAGGGAAGGTGTTGAAAGAAAGGAAAAACAAAGTGAAAAAGAAGAGAACCTGATAAAGAGAAGAAGAAAACTACTGGATAGGAAAAGGAGGCTTTTAACCATCATGTTAAATGGAGGCTTTTAACCATCATGTGAGCACTGAGGCCCAATTAGATATCCTTTAAGACTCACCCAGCTTGCTCTTTCCTCCTAATGTTGGCCTGCTGCTATTTAGGACGCAACTGTCACAAAGTGGAAACACAGAGGTAGCCACCTTCCTGGTACCTGATTGGACCTAGAGTTAGTTTTTCTGCTTGTATAGCTCTACAATCAGGTGAATTGGCTCTTGGCCCGGAGTGCCAAGAACTTTTGACCCAATACATTATGATGGTCCAGGAGATTTTAAGAACAAGGATGTGTTAAGAGTCGCAGAAAAAAATACAAATATTTAAGTAGCAAATTTTATCAGATGTTGTGGTGTCTGAAAAATAAGACAGAGATAACTGAGATTCCTTATAAAAGTGGCCGAAAATCCATGAAGCACAGAGGATTTTACTTTTCTAGGAAGAAATTTTAGAGGGGAAAAAAGTTCTTCAGCTTTTACGATCTCTTATAATCTGTTCTCACCAAACAGCCCTCAGCAAAGCTTCACATTGTCTATTGATAAAGACAATTGCTTAAGGCTTCTAATTTCTGATCCTCTGCATCCTTGCACACCCTATCCTTGCATGCATGTGTGCTAAGTCGCTTCAGTCATGTTCAACTCTTTGCGACCCCATGGACTGTAGCCCACCAGGCTCCACGTCCATGGGATTCTCCAGGCAAGGATATTGGAGTAGGTTGTCATGCTCTCCTAAAGGGTGTCTTCCCAAGCCAGGGATCTAACCCTCATCTCTTATGTCTCTTGCACTGGGAGGCAAGTGCTTTACAGCTAGTGCCACCTGGGAAGCCATAGCTTAGAGATATTAAAGAAAATTCCTTTTCACACTGGTCTTCTCTGATGGCTCAGATGGTAAAGAACTTGACTGCAATGCAGGAAACCAAGGTCCAATCCCTAGATCAGGAACATCCTCTGGAGAAGGGAATGGCAACCCACTTCAGTGTTCTAGCCTGGAAAATCCACCAGACAGAGGAGTTTGATGGGCTACAGTGCATGGGGTCACAGAGTTGGACACAACTGAATGACTAACACTCATTTTACTTTTGTTTGCCTCACCTCCCTCATGCTTCCAGGAATTGTGAATTTGTTCAGTGTCTTATATATTTGACTTACTTAATTCTCTGATCACATCATTCAGTTTAGCTCAGTTCAGCTCAGTCACTGTCGTGCCTGACTCTTTGTGACCCCATGGACTGCAGCACGCCAGGCCTCCTTGTCCATCACCAACTCACAGAGTTTACTCAAACTCAGGTCCACTGAGTCAGTGATGCCATCCAACCATCTCATCCTCTGTCACCCCTTTCTCCTCCAACCTTCAATCTTTCTCAGCATCAGGGTCTTTTCCAGTGAGTCAGTTCTTCCCATTAGTTGGCCAAAGTATTGGAGATTCAGCTTCAGCATCAGTTCTTCCAATGAATATTCAGGACTGATTTCCTTTAGAATGGACTGGTTGGATCTCCTTGCAGTCCAAGGAACTCTCAAGAGTCTTCTCCAACACCACAGTTCAAAAGCATAGATTCTTCAGTGTTCAGCTTTCTTTATAGTCCAACACTTACATCCAAACTTGACTACTGGAAAAACCATAGCTTTGATTAGACAGACCTTTTTTGGCAAAGTAATGTCTCTGCTTTTTAATATGCTGTCTAGGTTGGTCATAACTTTTCTTCCAAGGAGCAAATGTCTTTTAATTTCATGGCTGCAGTCACCATCTGCAGTGATTTTGGAGCCCAAGTAAATAAAGTCCCTCACTATTTCCATTGCTTCCCCTCTATTTGCCATGAAGTGGTGGGACCAGATGCCATGATCTTCGTTTTATGAATGTTGAGTTTTAAGCCAACTTTTTCACTCTTCTCTTTCACTTTCATCAAGAGGCTCTTTAGTTCTTCTTCATTTTCTGCCATAAGGGTGGTGTCATCTGCAAACTTGACATTATTGATATTTCTCCCAGTAATCATGATTCTAGCTTGCGCTTCATCCAGCCCAGAATTTCTCATGATGTACTCTGCATATAAGTTAAATAAGCAAGGTGACAATATACAGTCTTGATGTACTCCTTTTCCTATTTGGAACCAGTCTGTTGTTCCATGTCCAGTTCTAACTGTTGCTTCCTGACATGCATACATCAAGAGGCAGGTCAGGTGGTCTGGTATTCCCACCTCTTGAAGAATTATCCACACTTTCTTGTGATCCACATAGTCAAAGTCTTTGGCATAGTCACTAAAGCATAAATAGATGTTTTTCTGGAGCTCTCTTGCTTTTTTGATGATACAACGGATGTTGGCAATTTGATCTCTGGTTCCTCTGCCTTTTCTAAATCCAGCCTGAACATCTGGAAGTTCACATTTCACATACTATTGAAGCCTGGCTTGGAGAATTTTGAGTATTACTTTACCAGAGTGTGAGATGAGTGCAATAGTGTGGTAGTTTGAGCATTCTTTGGCTTTGCCTTTCTTTGGGATTGGAAAGAAAACTCCACTTTTACAGTCCTGTGGCTACTGCTGAGTTTTCCAAATTTGCTGGCATATAGAGTGCAGCACTTTCACAGCATCATGTTTCAGGATTTGAAATAGCTCAACTGGAATTCCATCACCTCCACTGGCTTTGTTTGTAGCAATGCTTCCTAAGGCCCACTTGACTTCACATTCCAGGGTGTCTGGTTCTAGGTGAGTGATCACACCATCATGATTATCTGAGTGGTAAAGTTCTTTTTTGTACAGTTCTTCTGTGTATTCTTGCCATCTCTTCTTAATATCTTCTGCTTCTGTTAGGTCCATACCATTTCTGTCCTTTATTGAGCCCATATTTGCATGAAATGTTCCCTTGCTGCTGCTGCTGCTGCTGCTAAGTCGCTTCAGTTGTGTCTGACTCTGTGCAATCCCATAGACGGCAGCCCACCAGGCTCCCCTGTCCCTGGGATTCTCCAGGCAAGAATACTGGAGTGGGTTGCCATTTCCTTCTCCAATAATGTTCCCTTGGTATCTCTAATTTTCTTGAAGAGATATCTAGTCTTTTCCATTCTATTGTTTTCCTCTATTTTTTTTTTTTTTTTTTTTTTGCATCGATCACTGAGGAAGGCTTTCTTGTCTCTCCTTACTATTCTTTGGAACTCTGCATTGAAATGGGTATATTTTTCCTTTTCTCCTTTGATCACATCATTAGCATTTCATTTATTCAGTAAGTCTGTATCAGACACCAATAAATATCAGGCACCAGTAACACACTAGGGATCTAGAGAAAAGCAGAAGACATATCCCCATTGTTAAGAATCTTACTGATATCTCAATCAACATCCCAGTAAGTAATTTTATGGATATTGACAAATTGATCCTATAGTTTTAGGGAAAGAGAGACAGAGAAAAAAAAAAAAAAAACACGACAGAATAGCCATACAACATTGAAGGAAAAGAACAAAATTGGAGGATGGATACCACCAAACATCAAGTCCTACTATGAAGCAACAATGAATAAAGAAAACGATATTGGTGAAGAAAATTGACAAATAAATCAATGGAGGATGAGAATCAAGAGCATAGAAATAGAACCACATAAGCATAGGCAACTGATATTTGACTAAGGAGCAAAGGTAAAACAAGGGATCAAAGACAATCTTTTCAGAATGAATCTGAAGACACAGACCTTACACCATTTGTAAAAATCAAACCCAAATGGATCATAGAACTAAGTATACAATACAAAACTACAAAACTCTTAGAAGTTAACACAGAAAAAAAACTAGATGACTTTGGGTATGGTAATGACTTTTTAGATACACTACCACAGACACAGTTCATTAAAAAAAATAATTGATAAGCTGAACTTCATTGAAACTGAAAAATCCTGCTCTGCAAAAACAATGTCAAGATAAAGAGAAGACAAACCATAGACTAGGAGAAAATATTTGCAAAAGACACATCTGATAAAGGACTATTATACAAAATATAAAAAGAAATATTAAAACTCAACAATAAGAAAACAACTATGTTTATTTTAAAAAGGGCAAGAAAACTTAACAGTCACCTCACCAAAGAAAATACACAGATGGCAAGTGAGCATATGAAAAGATGTCCCACATCACATGCCATCAGAGAAATGGAAATTAAAACTACAGTAAGATAGCATAGCAGCATATATCTATTAGAATGGCCAAAATCTAGCAGATTGATAACACCACCAAATGATGACGTGAAGCCGCAAGAACTCTCACTCATTGCTGGCAGGAATGCAAAAGGAGGCAATCACTTTGGAAGAGAGTTTGGCAGCATCTCAGAAAGCTAAAGATACTCTTACCATTTTTGAGTGATGTTGTTCAGTCCCTAAATTGTGTCCAAACTACAGCATGCCACACTCCTCTGTCCTTCACTCTCTCCCAGAGTTTGCTCAAATTTATGTTCATTGAGTCAGTGATGCTATATAACCATTTCATCCTCTGCTGCCCACTTCTTCTTTTGCCTTCAATCTTTCCCAGCATCAGGGTCTCTTCCAATGAGTCGGTTCTTCCCATCAGGTGGCCAAAGTATTGGAGCTTCAGGTTCAGCATCAGTCCTTCTAATGGATATTCAGGGTTGATTTCCTTTAGGATTGGCTGGTTTGATCTCCTTGCAGTCTAAACAGCTCTCAAGAGTCTTCTCCAGCATCACAGTTCAAAAGCATCAGTTCCTCAGTGCTCAGCCTTCTTTATGGTCAAGCTCTCACATCTGTACCTAACTACTGGAAAAACCATAGCTTTGACTATGCAGACTTTTGTTGGCAAAGTGATGTCTCTGCTTTTTAATATGCTATCTAGTTTTGTCATAGCTTTCCTTCCAAGGAGCAACATCTTTTTATTTCATGGCTGCAGTCACCATCCACAGTGATTTTTGGATCCCAAGAAAATAGAATCTGCCATAGCTTCCACTTTTTCCCCTTGCATTTGACATGAATTGATGGGACAAGATGCCATGATCTTAGTTTTCTGAATGTTGAGTTTTAAGCCAGCTTTCTCACTCTCTTCTTTCACCCTTATCAAGAGACTGTTTAGTTTCTCTTCATTACTGTCATTAAAGTGGTATCATCTGCATATCTGAGGTTGTTGATATTTCTCCTGGCAATCTTGATTCCAGCCTGTGAGTCATCTAGCCCACCTTTTCCCATGACGTACTCTGCATAGATGTGGAATAAGCAGGATGACAATATATAGCCTTGACATACTCCTTTCCCAATTTTGAAGCAGTCAGTTGTTCCATGTCTGGTTGTAACTGTTGCTTCTTGATCCGCATACAGGTTTCTCAGAAGGCAGGTAAGGTGGCCTGTACTCCCATCTTTTTAAGAATTTTCCACAGTTTGTTGTAATCCACACAGTCAAAGGCTTTAGTGTAGTAAATGAAGCAGAAGCACATGTTTTTCTGGGATTCCCTTGCTTTCTCTCTGATCGAACAAATGTTAGCAATTTGACCTCTGCTTCCTCTTCCTTTCCTAAATGCAGCTTGTACATCTGGAATTTCTCTGTTCACATACCGCTGAAGACTAGGTTGAAGGATTTGGGGCATAATCTAACTAGCATGTGAGATGACTGCAACTGTATGGCTGGAACATTCTTTGGCATGGCAAGAGTGAACATCAACTTTTTAGGAGTCAGTGAACCAAAATGAATGGGGATGGGCAAATTTAATTCATTTGACCATTATATCTACTACTGTAGGCAAGAATTACTTGGAAGAAATGGAGTAGCAACAAGAGTCTGAAATGCAGTACGAGTGTAATCTCAAAAACAACAGAATAATCTTGCTTCATTTTCAAGACTACCATTCAATAGCACAGTTATCTAAGTCTATGCCCCAACCAATGATGCTGAAGAAGCTAAAGTTGACTTGGTATACAAGACATTTTAGAACTAACACCAAAAAAGATGTCTTTTTCATCATAGGAAATTGGAATGCAACAGTAGGAAGTCAAGAGATACCTGGAGTAACAGGCAAGTTTGACCTTGGAGTACAAAATGAAAGCAGGGCAAAAGCTAACAAAATTTTGTCAAGAAAACACATCAGTCATAGCAAACACCTTTTTCCAACAACACAAGAGGTAACTCTATACATGAAAGTGAAAGTGAAGTGGCTCAGTCGTGTCTGACTCTTTGCGACCCCATGGACCATAGCCTACCAGGATCCTCTGTCCACGGGATTTTCCAAGCAAGAGTACTGGAGTGGGTTGCCATTTCCTTCTCCAAACTCTATACATGGACATAACCAAATGATCAATTCCAAAAATCAGATTGATTATACTATTTGCAGCCAAAGATTGTAAAGCTCTATACGGTCAGAAGAAAAAAGACCTGGATCCACCACAGGTATACATGTGTTCCCCATCCTGAACCCTCCTCCCTCCTCCCTCCCCATTCATTTCGATATTTGGCAAAACTAATACAATATTGTAAAGTTTAAAAAAAAAAAAAAAGACCTGGAACTGACTGTGGCTCAGATCATGAGCTCCTTATTGAAAAACTCAGGTTTAAATTGAAGAAAGTAAGGAAAACTACTAGACAATTCAGATATAACTCATCATACAATCCAGAAATTGCATTCCTTGTTAGTTAGTCAAAGAAGTTAAGAACTTAAGTCCACACAGAAATCTGCACATGGATATTTACAGCAACTTTATTCATAATTGCCCAAATTTGGAAGCCATCATGATGTCCTTCAGCAGGTAAATGGATAAACTATGGTATATCAGATAATAGACTATCTGATTCTATTATCAGATAGAATAATATTATCAGATTTCACTGCTCCTTCACTCAAAAGTCCTCATGAAGACCAGCACTGGGACTTAAAATTCACAGCCAGGTCCCCTACCCATCTTTGTAATTCAGCTCAGTATCAGATATTAAGAGCATACAATACAGATTACACAATGTTGTTATTTCCAGAGCAGTTTCACCTAGTCATGCATTGGATCCTTCCCATAAAGTCTAATTAGGCAGCCCAAGAATTTTATTTCAGTTTCATCCATGGGCAAACTGAGGTACAGAGAAGTTAAGCAGCAAATATTTTGATCATACTACTGGTAAATTCTGTCACCAGTATCTTTTAGAGATTGAGAGAGGCCTGTACCATTTCACATATTTAAAAGAAGTATTAAAAAAAGTCAAAACAGTTAGACAAATATCATGTAATATTTTTTAATGTTTTGTTTAACAAATAAACTTCATTAATAAAGATATAAAATGCAAAATAATTACAATTAAAGGAATATGTGTGTGTAAATGTGTAGAAGCACATACATATAGAGTATACTCCAGACAGTACGACCTAGTAATCTATGTGGAGGGTTACATGACAGATATTTGGTGGCAAAAAAAAAAAAAAAACCTTATTTATTCTCAGTCAAGAAATAATGAAAATCAATTATTACTGGGCTAGTATAATCAATGGGCTTCCCAAGTGGCTAAGTGGCTAAGTGCCAAGCAGGAGATGCAGGTCTGATCCCTTGTAGGGAAGCTCCCCTGGAGAAGGAAATGGCAACCCACTACACTATTCTTGCCTGGGAAATCTCATGAACAGAAGATCCTGGTGGGCTACAGTCCATGGAGTCACAAAAGAGTCAGACGTAACTTGGTAACTGAACAAGAAGAGTATAATCACAGTAATAGTCTCCCTTATTTCTGGCTTAGAGGGAGTCATGGGACCCAATTCTAGTGAAAGAGACCTTTCTACTTTGAATCATGTTATGTAGGAATATGATGTCTGGCTCTGTGGCATCCATTTTGAAATAATGAGGTGGCAACATTAAGAACCAAACCAAGTCCTAATGATGGAAGAGTAAAAAGATAGCAAAGGCTATATCTGTTCTCAATGACTCTACTGATTCACTAGAACTGCCAGGCTATGACTATTTTATTAATCTAACAAAATCTTTTTCTAAAACCTTAAGAAACACAACTTAGTTTGGGTTTTCACTTATTTGTATGTGAAAAAATCTTGACTACAAGTTTCTTTCAATCTTGCTTATGATTATATGCAAAATTTCTTTTGGAGAGAGCGTCAACATACATACCACAGGCTCTTTGTGAATGTGAAGTGAGAGCCAGCTTCTGTCCCCGACCTCCCTGCTGAAACATTTCCTCCTTACGTAATGACAGTGGTCAGACCAAGAGTCCTCAGTAGCTAGACCTTAGACTAGTGCTTTTTTGTCACACAGTGCTCTATGGGTCCACCACAAAAGTTGTCTGGTCTTCCTATCACTCAAAAAACTAGGGATCTTATGTCATTTCTCTCTCCCCAGAAACAACATGAATTCAATAATAAAAATCAACTCTATTACCGCAAGAATTTCTAGGTTCAGACAGCTGGTGTTGGGAATAACTTGAAGATCCGCAGAAGAAGATCAATGAAAGCAGAGTAACTCTCCCTTCATGACTGAATATGCAGTAAAGATAAATGACAGTAAAGCACTCCAGAGATAAATAGAATTATTCTGACTTTATGATTTCTTTCTTCTATGGATCTCAGAAAATATGTAAAGAATACTCATCTCCACATCAGACTTAGGAATTATACATGTGAACAGGAAAAAGAGAAGCTCTTCGCTGTCCTGCTTTTCATTCACTTTGTGTGTGGTGAGTGGGTGTACTTAAACAGTATGCCTATTTATATTCAATCACATATGGATGACATGTATGAACTAGGTATCTATAATGCAGATATTTTAAATATTTGTTTACCACCAACTGTTTAACTGGGATTTCCATGAATAGAATAAAAGATATATGCACTAAATACATGTGTAGATGTATATGAGGATATAGTATAATTTACTATTATTTCCTTTTAGGGGCCAAACAATAAAAAGAGAAAATCAAGTATCCTAAATAAATTTTGCTCAGAAATATTTCTGTTTCCTCCACCATGAAACAATATACTTAACACACCATAAACATCATTTATAAGGGAGAAAGAATGAAAATTATCTAGGGAAAGAGGAAACCCCAAGGTTAAAAAATTATCACAGTGGGACAAGATTGCTCATTCCTTTTGTAGAAAATATTTACATGTTTATTTTAAGTCCAATAAAAATGTATTTTAAATAAACAAAAATGTGCCAGGGATAACAATAAGCTACTACTGAGTTGGGAAGAAGAAAAGAGCTTGCCAGGAGTAGGCATGTATATTTTTGAAGCATCCTGCTTCAAAAAACAGGATGTTAGGATATTGCATCTTTAATTTTTCTGTTAATTATGGATTGAGCATTGTTGTGAATCTTGTCCTCAAAACCAAGCTTGGAAAATAAGAGCAGATGCTCATCCCCAGGTTTGGCTCATATGGGAATTGAACGGAACATATTGGTTTATAATTAATGTAATTTGTTGGATTATCTTTTGTGAAGGAGTGAAGGTAAACAACCTTGCAGCATTGTGATAATATCTTTGGAGCTTGGAGCTTCTATAGTTATGGAGGAAAAAAGAAAGACGCTCTTCCTGTCAGATTACAGGGAATTTTTTTTTTTCTTTTTTTTTTTTTTCCTGTCCACTTGGTGTGTTTTCATGTTACACTGATGGTTACAATTGTAGGGTAGGTCGTCAGAATTTTCTGTTCACAAGCAACAGAGGTTGATATTGAGGATTTATACAGAGGGATATGAGATAGCTCATGGAATTAAAAGCTTAAGATTTAGGTTTAGAAGATGCAGAGACCAGGGTAATCTTGTGGGTCCAGGTAAGGAGAAGAAATCAACAGCCTGTTCAGTGTGGCAACTCGGGTGGTAAATGCTATTGGCTGGCTATTTTCGATGACTGTTTTTAACCCTTTCTGCTGCCAGCCCCCTTGAAGCTAGGGACAGCCATGAGACACAGATCCAGTCAGAACACATACCTGAGAGCTTTCTGAGAAGGGTTTTACTTTCCCAATAAGAGGGACAGAAACAACTGGAACCTTCTCCTGCTCTTGTCTGCCTGCCTTGAGCCCAGATGCAATGCTGGGACCTGCCTTGAACCCAGATGCAATGCCGGGACTTCTGCAGTCATTTTATGATCAGGAAGGAAAGACCAAAATTAGCACAAATATCCCAGCCCAGACATCACTGAGCAGCTGAATCAACTGCCAGCGGCTGCCCACCCCCAGGCTGAGTGCCGTGGGCCCACCACCCCACTCGGTGAAATGGACAGGGACTGCAGTTTGTAAACACTCTGATGGGTTTGGGTACAGACAATACTATGCACGGGCTGTGCTAAGTCACTTCAATCCTGTCCGACTCTTTGTGACCCTACAGACTGTAGTTCACCAGGCTCCTCTGTCCATGGGATTCTCCAGCAGTGTGGAGTGGAGTGTGCTGGAGTGTGCTTGAGTGTGCTGCCATGCTCTCCTCCTCCGGGGGATCTTCCCGACCCAGGTATAGAACCTGCGTCTTGTATCTCCTGCATTGGCAGGCAGATTCTTTACCACTAGCGCCAACTGGGAAGCCCCAGTACTATGCATAGTTACTGAGAAAAATGAACTCATATACATACAGTGCCTAGACTAGTGCCTGGCACACAGTAAGCCCTCAAGTTGTGACCCAATATGCTCCCTGTTCAAAAACTTAGAGCCAGGTCCCATTTATCTACCCTAGTAGAGTTTATGCATTATGCTAAGTTCCACTTCTCACAGCATCGTAACAAGCCAACAGTGCTCATATACAGGGTCAGCATGCTGGGGCTGACTAATTTGTATATGGCCCATAATAGCAAGGGTGGGAAGACCAGCAGCCCCAGGGAAGCTGATCACGGAAAGGAAGCTTCCTTCTCCACAGTCAGTCTTCTCCAGGGGATCTTCCTGAATCAGGGATCGAACCCGGGTCTCCTGCATTGCAGAGATTCTTTACCATCTGAGCCACAAGGGAAGCCCCCAATGCGGTTATCACCACCCAGTAATGAACCCAAGACTAGTGACTCTCCAACTCATCTGGCCTTTGTAGTACTACTACATTAATAAATCCATTAATAACAAAAAAGTTACCAAGGTTTTCCACACATAACCAAACCAAGAAGGATAAATGTCCTTAAATGTGATGTTTTCCAGTCACAAAACATTTTCTCTGACTCACACTGATTACGGGAGCATGTGTGTAACTTTAGAACTTGGATGGTCTTTCATTATCCATTTTTGAGAGTGCATCTCTGAATTTTCATTTTAATATATATTTTTTTGTGCATTCTATGCCATTTTAAAATTTTGGTCTCCTTAGCTTCTAATAGTATAGTAAGTTTGAAGCTTTTTGTTACCTTTGTATGATTAACAGGTAAAACGTCTATTTTAATTGACTTTTCACTTTTTTTCATGCATCCTTACATTTGATTGCTAGAAATAAATTGTTCTTTACAACATTTTTAGCTAGAAACCCAGCTTAGGGCATTCTAGGTCCAGAATCTGGAAGTAGTTTGGAAAAAAGGGGATGGAGGAGAGAGTGAAGACATTTGGAATTTTTATTTAAAAGCAAAAGATGTGCATTCCCTTTAAAACAATTACATAAATAATGTTAATTTTTATTGTCCAAAATGAATTCTCTTTCATCTTAGAAATGATTTCCTTTGGAAAACTTTTCAGAATACCCTCCATCTGTAGACTGATTTAAATGTTCTTTCTGTGTGTATCATAATACCTCATTCCTTCTCACTTGACATTATTATGTACCACACCCTAACAGAATTGCCTGCCTATTTCTCTCCCCTATTAATATGTGAGAGTCTGGCAGTTTTCTGTACTCTGAAAGTATTTGTTGAAACAATGAAAGAACAGGGTATTATTTGACTCTAAGAATCAAGAAAATGAGAGTAATTTTTAACAAATTAGCACCCATGTTACTTACAGTTTAGAATGTCAGTTCAGTTCAGTCACTCAGTCATGTCTGATTCTTTGCGACCCCATGGACTGCAGCACGCAAGGCTTCCCTGTCCATCACCAACTCCTGGAGCTTGCCCAGACTCATATCCATTGGGCTGGTAATGCCATCCAACCATCTCATCCTCTGTCATCCCCTTCTCTTCCAGCCTTCAGTCTTTCCCAGCATCAGGGTCTTTTCTACTGAGTCAGTTCTTCACATTAGGTGGCCAAAGTATCGGAGTTTCAGCTTCAACATCAGTCCTTCCAATGAATATTCAGGACTGATTCCCTTTAGAATGGACTGGTTTGATCTCCTTGCAGTCCAAGGAACTCTCAAGAGTCTTCTCCAACACCACAGTTCAAAAGCATCAATTCTATGGCACTCAGCTTTCTTTATAGTCCAACTCTCACATCCATACATGACCACAGGAAAAACCATAGCTTTGACTAGAGCTATGGTTTGTCGGCAAAGGAATGTCTCTACTTTTTAATACGCTGTCTAGGTTGGTCTTGGAGAAGGCGATGGCACCCAACTCCAGTACTCTTGCCTGGAAAATCCCATGGACAGAGGAGCCTGGTGGGCTGCAGTCCATGGGGTCGCTAAGAGTCGGATACGACTGAGCTACTTCACTTTCACTTTTTACTTTCATGCATTGGAGAAGGAAATGGCAACCCACTCCAGTGTTCTTGCCTGGAGAATCCCAGGGATGGGGGAGCCTGGTGGGCTGCCGTCTATGGGGTCGCACAGAGTCGGACACGACTGAAGTGACTTAGCAGCAGCAGCAGCAGCAGGTTGGTCTAGTTTAGAATGTAATCATGTTTATTAAGGAAACCAGACTGATGATTTTAAAAAAGTGAAAGAAAGTGAAGTCTCTCAGTAGTGTCTGACTCTTTGCGACCCCGTGGACTGTAGGATACCAGGCTCCTCCTTCCATGGGATTCTCCAGGCAAGAATACTGGAGTGGACTGCCATTTCCTTCTCCAGGGGATCTTCCCAACCCAGGAATCGAACCCAGGTCTCCCTCATTGCAGGCAGATGCTTTATCCTCTGAGCCACCAGGGAACCCCTGGTGATGATTTTAAAAGTGATATTAAATTCCTTACACAAAGTTTTCTGATGACTTATAAGTCCAGAGAAGCGCAAAGTGAAAGTAAAAGTCGCTCAGTCGTGTCTGACTTTGAGACCCTGTGGACTACACAGTTCATGGAATTCTCAAGACCAGAAATTGGAGAGATAGCCTTTCCCTTTTCCAGGGGATCTTCCAAACCCAGGCATTGAACTCAGGTCTTTCGCATTGCAGGCAGATTCTTTACAAGCTGAGCCACAAGTGAAGCCCAAAGTTAAAGTCTCAGGTCAATTAATTCACAAACAGCTATTGTTTGTTGAAAATGGATCCATTTATTAGTGTTGAGAGACATTCAGTGGAATTATGGGGGATGATCTCTACTTTGTAGTAAGAAGGACAGAACATGAAACATTTACTGACAAAATATAGTAAATAATTAAATATTAAATTGTATAGCACATGCTTTCCTTAACCATATGTGACCAGAAAAGAAGAACATTTTTAGAGGGTAGAATCATCAAAGGAATGTCAAGGAGGTGATCGAACATGGATGATTTCTGTAGGTTAACATTAACTCTGGCCAGGTAAGATGCCGTACAGAGATTCTCATTTAATTCTCATTATCTCTCTTCCAGTCAGATATTTTGTGCTCGTGCTACATAGAAGAAAATAACAGACAAATAAATTAAATCCTTAAAGTAATACCACCAATCAATGGTTTATCAATTTTGAGTGCTGATTCCTTCACAGTACTATATGGTGACTGACAGAACATATAAAAAGGAACAGAGAAATGAATTAAAAATCATCTAATAAAAGAAAGGGCAGATATAAGTATATGAAAAAGAACTAGTGGAGTGTCATTTCACTAAAGACAAAGAAATAGAGTGTTTCAAGAAAGAAATACAGTGAACACTGTCAAAAACTACAAACAGGTCAAGGAGATTGCATTTGTTATTGTGTTTGACAACAAAGATGGTGATTTTTAAAGAGTTGTTTTAGTAAGTGAGTGGAATGAAAACTATGCTTCAGAAGTAAGGACAGAATGATGATGGGAAAACAACATGGGTTGATGTATGTGGTAAAAATAAAGCAGATAGAAATTGACTGGAAGCAAGAGTGGCTAAGGTCACGCAAAGTCTTCCCTCAAGATGGAGAGACGTGAATTACTGAAACTAGAGGAGGGAGAAATGAAATGGAGAAGAAAGGGACAAGTCAGGGGCAAAACACATCTCAGTTGAGTCTACCAGGGGAGAGGTTAGCACTTCTAACGCTCTTCTTCTGAGACTGGGAAAATTTGAAGAGATGTTTGTAGGAGTAGGAAAAAAAAATGAGATGAAGATGAGAATCAGTGAAGGATAACCTTGATCTTTTTATTTTAAGAAAAAGGTGAGCTCACTAGTTGAGGAAAGGAGCAGTGAGGGAAGTGTTGAAGGCTGGAGGAGAAACAAAGTCTGTTGCAGCTAAAATGGTAATGATGAAAATCCTCCTTTCACAGGATCATCTACATAAGCCTAACTGCTTATAAGGTATCTTCCTTCCTGATCAAATAAAAACCATGATTTGGCTGTTAAAAATCCCCAAAGGATTTTAGGACAATCTGGATGGCATGAAATGGAAAGGTCTCCAATACAAAAAAGAAAAAAAAAGGAAGAAAGGAAAAAAAAGTGGACAGATTGACCAATATAGAAATTCTGGCCCTTCTCCAAAATTGCAGCCTGTCATTGGCAAAAACTGGAAGTATGAGCCAGATCTCAATTCAATTCTATTTCTGCTACACTCCAGTGTTTCTCACATAATATAGGTATTGATGTATATGATTTTAAAAGCATTAGTTTGAAAAATTATATTACAAAAAATACATAATGAGAAGCATGCCCAATATCTAGTTTAAAAGAAGCTTTACTATGTCCTCTCTTTTGTTTTAGGAAGTAAATAATTCAATTCTATTTTTACAAGGTTATTTGCAAACGTTAATACAGAGTTACTGACTTCTCATATCTTCAGATTTGGATTCATTTTATTTTTAAACCATTGAATGCTATTCAGTCTAAACTTCTTGGTTGGGAAGTAAACCATAGATGATAAAAACCAAGTTGAACAATGTTCGGGTAAATACATGAAATGAGTCAAGTTTATTTCTGGAGATTCTCTTCTCCTGTCCTTATGATTCTCAAATGGCCAGGAACTCAACTCAAATGATCAAATTCTCAAGTCTTTGCCCATCTGATATTAACCCCATGTTTCATGTTCCCAAAGAGTAGATTATAAGGAAAATGATCCAAGGAAATCATACTTCTCATGAACCTGTTTTTTTTTTTTTCATTTGCATTCAAACGAAACAAATTTTAAAATAAAGAATAACAAAACGAACCCCAAATCACTCTATAAACAATATAAAAAAAAATGAAAGTCTTAGGGGAAATGTTTTAATATACATTAAAAACTAATATTAAAAATGGAAGAAAAACTAAACCTACCAAGAGAAATTAAGTACTTTGTATCTGTTACAAATACAAAGGAATTATTTGTATCCTTTTTAAAATCTGCATATGTGGAACTGGTGGTAAAGAATCCTCCTATCAGTGCAGGACATATAAGGGATGTAGGTTTGACTGGGTCAGGAAGATCCCCTGGAGAAGGGCATGTCAACCTACTCTAGTCTTCTTGCCTGGAGAATCCCATGGACAGAGGAGCCTGGCGGGCTACAGTCTATAGAGTCGCAAAGAATTGGACACCATTGAAGAGACTTAGCACATATGCTTATGTATTTATTGATATATTTGTTAATATGGAAAGTACTTTTGACATATTTTTAAGTAGAAAAAGGTATGAGAGCAACATAGATAGTCTACTATGTATATCAAGTTATGTGTTCGATCCTAAAGAGGAGAAATCTGGAAGAACATTTACAAAATATCAATTGTGCTTTTTTATACATGGTTGAATTTGAGGTTTTCTTTTAATGTCTTCTTGTATATACTTTCCATATAGCTTGAATTTTAAAGTATTCATTATCTTTATAATAAAAAGTAAGAAAAAATAAACACTTTAGATAGCATCTTAATATATTTATAATTGCAAGGGGGTGGGTTTATGTCATCAGTTTTATAATTTTCAATTATAGTTGGTAAAATAAGTCCTGAGATATGAAATGTTTTGACCAGTATCTATAAGTCAGTCTCCTAACTCTGTAGTATTCTTCCTTCTCTACTGTACTGCCTGAACATGGGTAAAACATGCAAAGCAAAGTAACTCATTTAAGCATTTATAAGTTGTCAGAGCAAACATTGATAAGTTCATTTACATTATGTTTCTAATGCATATTAGCTTGTCTCTATTCAAAAAGGAAAAGTGGGCTAAAGTTAACTGAAGAAAGATGTGTTAGACTACTGAAACCACGAAAGCTAGCAAAGATTCTAAAAACTCTTCAAAAATTATGTTTGCTATTTTGTAGGGAGGCTTCATTTTAAACTGTATAAAATAAAAATATTTCACAGAATCTTGAATTAAGCTCCAGGAACAGCAATGGACTTTGTGACCTCAATGCTAGGCTAAATGTCATAAAAGGACTACATGTTCAGGTCAGAGATGTGTTTTTCTAATGAGTCACAAATGCAACAGCTATAATAATAGTTTCATGCCATGCTCACAAGAGAACTGTTCAGTCAAAGAGAATGAGAAGCTTATCGCAGATTGACAACTTTCTGATATGAAATGTTAAAATTTTCATATCAAAACCACTATGAGGTACCATTTCACGCCAGTCAGAATGGCTGCGATCCAAAAGTCTACAAGCAATAAATGCTGGAGAGGGAGTGGAGAAAAGGGAATCCTCTTACACTGTTGGTGGGAATGCAAACTAGTACAGCCACTATGGAGAACAGTGTGGAGATTCCTTAAAAAACTGGAAATAGACCTGCCTTATGATCCAGCAATCCCACTGCTGGGCATACACACTGAGGAAACCAGAATTGAAAGAGACACGTGTACCCCAATGTTCATCACAGCACTGTTTACAATAGCCAGGACAAGGAAGCAACCTAGATGTCCATCAGCAGATGAATGGATAAGAAAGCTGTGGTCAGATCAGATCAGATCCGATCAGTCGCTCAGTCGTGTCCGACTCTTTGCGACCCCATGAATCGCAGCACGCCAAACCTCCCTGTCCATCACCAACTCCCGGAGTTCACTCAGACTCATGTCCATCGAGTCAGCAATGCCATCCAGCCATCTCATCCTCTGTCGTCCCCTTCTCCTCCTGCCCTCAATCCCTCCCAGCGTCAGAGTCTTTTCCAATGAGTCAACTCTTCACATGAGGTGGCCAAAGTACTGGAGTTTCAGCCCTAGCATCATTCCTTCCAAAGAAATCCCAGGGCTGATCTCCTTCAGAATGGACTGGTTGGATCTCCTTGCAGTCCAAAGGACTCTCAAGAGTCTTCTCCAACACCACAGTTCAAAAGCATCAATTCTTCGGCACTCAGCCTTCTTCACAGTCCAACTCTCATATCCATACATGACCACAGGAAAAACGACAGCCTTGACTAGACGAACCTTTGTTGGCAAAGTAATGTCTCTGCTTTTGAATATGCTATCTAGGTTGGTCATAACTTTCCTTCCAAGTAGTAAGCATCTTTTAATTTTATGGCTACAGTCACTATCTGCAGTGATTTTGGAGCCCAGAAAAATGAAGTCTGACACTGTTTCCACTGTTTCCCCATCTATTTCCCATGAAGTGATGGGACCGGATGCCATGATCTTCATTTTCTGAATGTTGAGCTTTAAGCCAACTTTTTCACTCTCCACTTTCATTTTCATCAAGAGGCTTTTTAGTTCCTCTTCACTTTCTGCCATAAAAGTGGTGTCATCTGCATATCTGAGGTTATTGATATTTCTTCCGGCAATCTTGATTCCAGCTTCTGTTTCTTTCTGTCCAGCGTTTCTCATGATGTACTCTGCATAGAAGTTAAATAAACAGGGTGACAATATACAGCCTTGACGTACTCCTTTTCCTATTTGGAACCAGTCTGTTGTTCCATGTCCAGTTCTAACTGTTGCTTCCTGACCTGCATACAGATTTCTCAAGAAGCAGATCAGGTGGTCTGGTATTCCCATCTCTTTCCGAATTTTCCACAGTTTATTGTGATCCACCCAGTCAAAGGCTTTGGCATAGTCAATAAAGCAGAAATAGATGTTTTTATGGAACTCTCTTGCTTTTTTGATGATCCAGTGGATGTTGGCAATTTGATCTCTGGTTCCTCTGCCATTTCTAAAACCAGCTTGAACATCAGGAAGTTCACGGTTCACATATTGCTGAAGCCTGGCTTGGAGAATTTTAAGCATTACTTTACTAGCATGTGAGATGAGTGCAATTGTGCGGTAGTTTGAGCATTCTTTGGCATTGCCTTTCTTTGGGATTACATATACACAATGGAGTATTATTCAGCCATTAAAAAGAATACATTTGAATCAGTTCTAATGAGGTGGATGAAACTGGAGCTTATTATACAGAGTGAAGTAAGCCAGAAAGAAAAACACCAATACAGTGTACTAATGCATATATATGGAATTTAGAAAGATGGTAACAATAACCCTGTATACAAGACAGCAAAAAAGACACTGATGTATAGAACAGTCTTTTGGACTCTGTGGGAGAGGGAGAGGGTGGGAAGATTTGGGAGAATGGCATTGAAATATGTATAATACCATATATGAAATGAGTTGCCAGTCCAGGTTCGATGCATGATACTGGATGCTTGGGGCTGGTGCACTGGGACGACCCAGAGGGATGGTATGGAGAGGGAGGAGGGAGGAGGGTTCAGGATGGGGAACACATGTATACCTGTGGCAGATTCATTTCGATATATGGCAAAACCAATACAATATCATAAAGTTAAAAAAAAAATTAAATTAAAAAAAAATGAAATATTAGAATGAAGTGACCAGATGTTCAATTTCCTTTTTGGAATTTCAAATGTATATGTGAGTGCATGCATACAACAGAAACTATTCCTCTGAAGAGCAGAGATTTCTTATCAGAAAACCTGCATCTTCTTACACTGTCATCAGACTTCATTTATCATCCATAGTTCTTAAATGTCAACACCTTTCATTTTTATGTCTTCTTTTATATAGGCTATACAGATTTCAGAAGACTTTTAGGAAAAACGGACGTATCTTTCTCCTACTAAATTTGAGATGAGTACTTAGGAAATGCTAAGTAAAACTGGGGGAAAACCATGTTGAAACCTCAAAGGAATTTTAAGGTAACCAAATTTTCTACCTTTTTTACTCTAGAAATCAAGAGTCTGCCAAGTAGATGAAAACATGGCAAGGTCAATCTTTGTCTTTTACCTTTTCCTTTCATGATCTTCAAGCGTCAGGCCTCTAAAACTACTTTAGTCTACTTGGTACAAGTCTCAGGAGGAAGAGAATATTTCTCAGAAATGAAGCCATAACATGGCTCAAATAAGAATTCTAAGACTCAGAAGTAAAACACTAATTTGAGGCCCTTGTGAGTCTACATGCCTGTATTAGGAAATGAATGTAAGGATCGTTTTAATAATAAACTTGCAACCTTTTTTTAAAAAGTTCAGAAATAGGAATTTTTTTCAAAATTAGAAAATAGCACACATTATTAAGTAATAGTCATGGCAAACGTCCTTCAGAAAAGCATATTATAATACTCATTGCTATTTTATTTCTAGGTTTCTTCTGAGCTACAATCAAACTTTCATTTTTCATTTTTTTTTTAGAAAGTAAATGAAAAACAAACTGTTTCTTGGCTCAAACTCTGAATTCTTGGTAATTAGCATAATAAAAATAAATTCACCTTACATTGACTTACACTCTACTATAATAGGGTTACAGACTATTTTTTTTTATATTGTGATTCTCTTTTGAAATGCATCTCTAGTAAGATGCAAAAGTATGTTATTTTATCTTTATTTATATAATTATTGGATGTTTAAAGTTTCTTACCCATAAAGCTGCCTTCCAGACGTAGAAGACTGGTCTAGACTGACTTTCTTCTCAAGTTGATTAATATGAGAAATATCTTCTCAGAAGAGTATACCAAACCAGTCCATTTTACTGCTAAAATTTGACTCTTAAAATTTCTTAGTATTTGTGTTAAGACAAGAGTTTCTAAGCCTACTCTTTTAAAATACAAATATCCTTGTAAAAGTTAACACATAAAAATTAACTTGATACCTTAGAACAGATTAGAAAAGCAAATTATTCTGAAACCTAAATAAGAATAAAACCCTTAAAAGTTGGGAGTTAGGATATGGAAAAAAAAATCACATTTCGAGGTAGTGGTAAATAATGAGAACCTAGACACTCACTAGACAATAAGAAGACTCTGAACCAAAGAACTAAGATCAGAGTATGATTCTGACAATCTGTCTGAGCAAATATAGATCCATTTGTGAGATTTCTATTTCTTAGGCGCTCATCCAGCCACAGTTTCAGTTCTTTGCTGCGATAGAATATTATCCTCTGCTACTATCGGCCACTGCAGGTAGGAGAAAATAGGAAGTGGGTAGGCACTTAGATGTAAGGATTGCTGCTGATAGAGAGCCATGAAATATATCTCAAAGTACTCTGATGAAAAGAATACTTTCTCCACTGATGGAGACAAATGTTGAATTGGCCATTTCTCTTGTAGAGACTGCAATGTGTAGAGATTTTGGCCTCTCTGTTTCCATGAGATAAGGAGCCTAACTTATTTGGTGAATTTAGGAAAAAGAACTGAGCTCAATGTCACTTTGATAATAGAAGAGATGATGATGAATACATTGGGCTGGTGAGAATAAGGTAAGAAAGAATTTTCAAGATGAGAAGAGAAAAGATTGATGGAAAAAAATAACACCCAAAGGAAAGGCATAAAAGAAAATGAAGGGGAAAGGAAGAAAGATATAGGGTGAAGGAAGAACTAATGGCCAGGGAAGACAGTGTAGGTATTCAGAACATTTCACTTATTTTAAATTTTGCTTATATCAAATCTCTTGATACTTGTTTAATTGATTCTCTGTTTGCACTGAATCGAGTAACATGTATAAAAGTAAAGAAACCAAGGAAAGAGACTTAGTAAAACCAACTTGTATTAAATTAGGATCCCATTAGAAGACAGAAAGGGCTTCCCCAGTGGCTCAGCAGTAAAGAATCTGCCTGCACAGCAAGCAACACAGGAGATGCTGGTTTTATCTCTGTGTCGGGAAGATCCCCTGGAGGAGGTCATGGCAATTGACTGAAGCATTCTTGCTGGGAAAATCTCATAGAGCCTGGCAAGCTACAGTCCATGGGGTCACAAAGACTTGGACAGAACTGAAGCGACCAAACTCACATGCAGGAGACAGAAACAACGAAGTGTTAACTGAGGAAATAAAAGAGTAAAAAGAACATTAAGGTGTTGCAGAGGTAACAACTGGTATAGAAAGAAACTACCGTGCCTAGAGCTATAGTAATAAACGCAAGAGGTTGGAATTATTAATATTTAGAAGACTGGAGGGAGGCCTTGTGGTGCTGAAATTCAAACTTCTAAGGAAGGACACTGCTGAGTTGGTGCTGATGTCTCTCAATGTCTGATAAGGTTGCTCTTAAAAGTGTTGGATAAACCACAAGTTGGATTCCTGTGCTGCCATGGGAAGGTACTGCTGCTGCCAAGGTGAAAAGCTGGTACTGAGGTGATGCTTACAAGATTAGGAAACAGACAGGAAACGCTTAAGAAGTTGATGTGCTCTGACAGTAATAGGATGAAAGAGAAAGCCGCTTCCCTTCTCTGTCTAGTGTCGCCTGTTGGTGGAGGCTAACTAAGAAATGGGAGAAGGCAATGGCACCCCACTCCAGTACTCTTGCCTGGAAAATCCTATGGACGGAGGAGCCTGGTAGGCTGCAGTCCATGGGGTCGCTAAGAGTCGGACACGACTGAGCGACTTCACTTTCACTTTTCACTTTCATGCACTGGAGGAGGAAATGGCAACCCACTCCAGTGTTCTTGCCTAGAGAATCCCAGGGACTGCGGGGCCTGGTGGGCTGCCGTCTATGGGGTCGCACAGAGTCGGACACGACTGAAGCAACTTAGCAGCAGCAGCAGCAACTAAGAAACAGCTGGTGAAGTAGAAATATGGTCTGCAGAATTCCTGCCTCAGCACTGCAAAACTGAGTACAGAAGGATAGGTTTGGAGATTAAAGATAATAGCTTAAGAACTGGCACACAGTCTTTAACAAAAAATATCTCCCCAATTGTTTTTTATTCCTTAATTTTGAGGAGGTTTTATCAAAATCTGAAAATAAAGAAGGCAAAAGCTTACAGTATCCTTTATTCGTTATAACCCCTCTTAAGTAACCAGATTATGAAATGACTATATTTATATTTTTAATAAAAATAACTATTTGATTTATAGAAAATTGTTATGGGACTCTGTTTTCATTCTAAATTCTTTTTTATTTATATTCTTATTCAAAATTAACTGAATATTGAATGTGTGTCAGAAAGTATTCTAGGAGCTTGAAATACACCAATGAATAAGAGACAATGTTTTTGTCCTCATAGAATATAATTTTTATAGAAGTAAGATTATATCAATATTCAGAAGAAAAGCCATTTCAAATCTTTATTAAGAGAACTGGTGTACAATGTGAGATCCTTTATTGATCACTATGGCAATAGACACAATTAAAGATGTCTTGATATTTTCTAACCTAAACAGGTCTATCCATTTTTCCTGCACACTCTCAGATGTATTTTCCTCAACTTCTTCCTAGATCTCTAAATAGATTTATAGAGGTACTATATGTGATCCAAAGTCCTATGAATCCTGCCATTGAAATGACATACCCACCAGGCACAACATAAAAACCATAGAACTTTCCTCTTTTAGCATCTACTGCCCCATAAGATCGGAGAAGGCGATGGCACCCCACTCCAGTACTCTTGCCTGGAAAATCCCATGGACAGAGGAGCCTGATGGGCTGCAGTCCATGGGGTCACACAGAGTCAGACACGACTGAAGCAACTTAGCAGCAGCAGCAGCAGCAGCCCCATAAGATAAGAATAATCTAGTGTGAATAAGACAAAGAGGGAAATATGAAGTTGATTTTTTAATAATTTTGACAAATATCCTTTCTTTAAATAAGTGTTAATGTCTGTATCTTTCTACCGTGTGGTACTAGTTTATAGACGCACCTTTAGTTTTAGCCATTTAAAAATCACCTCTGTGATTTTATATCAATTGAAAGAATTGCTCTGAATTATTGCTGAAATCATAGAGTGTTTCTTGGAACCACCATGCTCTCATTCAACTTCTCTTCCAGATTTAGTTTTACAGATATTCAAAAACATCCTAAAGGCTTAATCTATCAGACTTGGATTGTGATACCTCTTTCTTGAAAAAAATCCAAAACTCCCTTCTCAGCGATCAACATAAAACCTAAAACATAGGTATTATATCACAGTTTCATTATTTCAAGGCAACATATGATCTTCAGAGTTTTAGAAATAATAGATTCACTGCCATCAGACATATTCAAACTTAAACACAAACCTTTAACAGCAACTAACCGATAGCTTTGCATAGTAGATGCTACATTGAGGTTTGCTGGTCAATGTTATAAATAAACAAAGAAATTGCTCAAAATCCCTTAGCAATTCTTCCACTTAACTGCCTCTATGATTCAGATGTTCTTATAGCTATCCAAAGTAATCTCTCACTTTTCTAGGTCTCTTTGCACACAGGTCAGAACTATTTTCTAAATTCTTCCTCCTGTTCTTGTGTTAGTAGGAGATAAGATCTGAAATGTCACCCATGTTAGGAGATAAGGAGAAATCTACCCATCCTTTTACACTCCCATTCTTAGAACATGTTTTCCAAGAAGGTGAATCTCGGCTACTCATGCTAAGACATACAACTGAACATGTATTCCAATATCCTATATGATGAGATGGAATCAGTCTGTATATAAAAACTCTACATAACCTAGCTCCAGGAGTTGGCATTGGACAGGGAGGCCTGGCGTGCTGCAGTCCATGGGGTTGCATAGAGTCGGACACGACTAAGCAACTGAACTGAACTGAGCCTAGCTCAAGCGAGGTCTTCAGATCACATATCCTCCATGAGTTTTCTGAATGCATATTGAGAGCAACCAAAGTCCAATCTTTACTCATTTTCCTTTGTTTGGCAATGTCATCTCAATACTGATGAAAGATTAGAAAGTGTAGGTCAGAAAAGAGAATGCTAAAATTGGGTACAGCTGTACCTGATGTGCAGTATCATTGGAGTGATGAAGGTCACAGATTCTCTTGTGAAAATTTTATTTCAAGATCAGTGCCCATTGTGAACTTCACAAGTCCTGCCAAATCCTTTTCCTTTTGGCTATCAGTGACTTTGCTTCCTCCAGCTGTTAGCCATAGTATGTTCAGTGCAAACAACTTTAAAATAACATTTCTCCCTGACACAAAATAACAAAAGCCGGGTTTCTGAAAGAAGCACACAGACTGAATTTGTGCTCTGCTTTTGAACCATTTTAGACTTTCATAAAGTAAAAGGGCATTGGTCAGCCTTTGTCTTTTCAAAGCATTTTATCTAATGTTGATTTATCTTTTGTCCGTGGATTGAGTAGGAAAGTTTACTTTTTAATACTAATAAGAAAAAAAAATGCTTCCTGAAAATGAAATCCTGTCAAATATGATGTTTTGTTTTCTAGTCACAAGGGTAGACTGCTCATTCTAGAAGTAGCTGGAAAGTGGGAAGCAGAGGAACTTGAAAGAAAAACAGATTTAGAGTTGTGTTCAGTAGGCAATATTATTAAAAATAAAATCCTTTTGTAGCCTGTCATCTTGATGTTATGAAACCCAGTAGCATGTTTTTTTTTCCCCCTTTCAAATGAATTTTGTTTTTAATAAGTTTGGCTAAAAGTATAAATGCTTTTGGCGAGGTCAACTTGAACTTGTGGCTTTTCTTAGCCTTTGGGGTCTACACCTCAGAGAGTTTTCTGTTTTTACTGGAAGTTTAAATTTTGTTGACTGAACTGGGAGTTTCTTTGTGAGAGCACTTGAGTCCTTTAATGTTTTCTTTTTTGGTCTTTTTTGCTATTTAAAAGAATGACTTGAGGATAAATTTGGTGCCTTGGATAGATAAATAAATCTGACAAAATTATAAATGACTCAGTTAACTAGAGCAGGAAGGGGGAAATAATAGTGAATTAATTTTAAAAGGAATATACACCCTTCAGTAAAATGCATGAAACCCTAACAAATACAAATGCCACTCAGAAAAAAAGTTGAATTTTTAAGGAAGGAAATAGTCAATTTATCCTAGTGTTCATAAACAACCAAACCAAAAAGAAAAAAAGTTGTGATGCTATCTTCCTATGTGATATATTATAGTTAACTTTATACCTCATGAAATATTTCAATTTTTATGTGTGTAATAAATCCATTTTAGTATGTTAATAAAATAATCTAATTGTATAATTGCTACAGTTTGTTAGAAATTGGAATCTTTATTAGAAACTTATGCTTTGAAAAAGAAAGAAATAGCTGACTTTATAGATTCAGACTGGCTGAGAAAATAAGTTCTTGAATGTATGAAAATAAGAATGCTTGTCTGCTGCATGTAACATATTGGTGCCCATACAATAGATGTGTGTTTTTAGGTATAGTTGTGTTTATTGGCTGAGAGAAAGTGATGTAGGACAGATAATTGCCTGGTTCCTTTTGTGACTCCTATTGTGAGTAGAGGAGAATCCTCTAAAAAGATGGACAAAAGTCCTTTACTTCTGTTCAAGTCATAATTTTGCCTCAGGATGATTCTTTTTTTTACAAAGATTATGAGGTTTAGGGTATCAAGTTATTCATCATTTGTTGCAGGCTAGCCATAGCTAAGCACGGTAGTTTGCTCCGTTTCTGCATTCTGTGTAATAAGGAGTCACTGTACCTAGTATTTATGTTTTATACATTTGTAAAAAAAAAAAAATGTGAATAATACTTAAAGAGAAAGCATTTCCTTAATAACCCAAAAGACATTTAAGTACTTTAGAGTATGAGGGAATTTTGAGCTTTTAATACATGAACTATATGTATGAATATGTTCAAGTTAAATTAAACAGGTTCATGGAACAGGTTCCATGAACCTGTTTAATTTAATAACTTAAATTATTAAATAATTTTGAGCTAACTCTAAACCTTTAGATATACTTAAGCAAGATCTAAACTGACACAATTTTTGTTCTTTAAAATGGGAGTAATTGGCTCGGGTAAAGAATCTGCCTACAGTGCAGGAAACCTGGGTTCAATCCCTGGGTTGGGAAGATCCATTGGAGAAGAAATGGCAACCCACTTCAGAACTCTGGCCTAGAGAATTCCATGGATGGAGGAGCCTGGTGGGCTACAGTCCATGGGGTTGCAAAGAGTCGGAGACGACTGAGTGACTAACACTTTCACTTTCAATAATATTTACCTTATGAGGACTTTTGGAGATAAATTAACATAGATAAAGAGCTTATAATAATATCTGGTATTATGGTAGGTATTTAGAAAGTATTGATTCTTTGTTCCTCCCCTTCTTTTCAACTTTCTGGAGAGATAGCATGTTATAGAGGAAAAGCACAAACTTTGAGGGATGGAGGTTAGGTAATAGGGAATTAATCTTACATTATTTGGATTGTATCTCCCAACACCTGCAAACTTGTAAACAGCCAAGTTCTTAACTTTTCAAAGGTTTAGTTTCCTCATCTGTATAATACAACAATACTCAGCTCATAAGGTATATGTGAAGATTATACAAGATTAGCAGTATCTCACAGGGTGCCTGAGACATGGTAATAGATTACCTTACTCCTATCAGAGCTTAGTCCTGAAACAAGAACTAGGGGATCAGCAAAAAAGTAGTCTGAGGTCATTTATATCTCTTCAGTTAGCGGTTCTATTTACTTTTCTGTATTCTTTAATGTAATCACTACTTTGGTTTTGGGCTCTACATATAGCTATAGGATAAGAGAATAGTCACTTCTGGTGTCAAGGAGACCTGAGTTCAAATCCTTACATGGCCACACGGTATCTGTGTTCCAGTTTTAAAGTTTTATATTATAGTCCAAGTCTTTTATAGGTTATTGTTGTAGTTTTAAGAAGCATGATAAAGTTAGAATCTAAATTATTGACATGGCAAAAGATCCAGTGCTCTATCGAGTGGACTCTGTGAGCTTCCTTCAGAAAGGTGAATAAAATTAAGTTTAAAGTATCAACAATTAATTATCTAATTCAGTTAGTATTAGACTTCTAATATGACTCCCAAAAATCCCTGCCTTCTGGTTGTACCTGCTTTTATGTGATCTCCCCATGAGTGTGTTGATCAAAAGTGGTGGCTCACTCCCAATAATAAAATATGGCAAAAGTGCTGAATATCCCTTCTGATATCGGCATATAAAAGATGATGACTTTCATCATGCCCCTCCCCTCTCCTCTTCTCTCTCTCTCTCTGTCTCTCTTTCTCTGGTTGTTCTCATTTGATACTCTAATGAAACAGACTGCCATCCTGTGAGCCCACACCTCGATGCAAACTTATGAGTCTGGATCCCTGACCCACAGGAATCATGAAATAATCAGTAGACTTGTTTTAAGCCACTAAATTTGGGGTTTATCTGCTATTGTAGCAACATACAAATAACATAGATGAGTAGGGAAAGATGATTAAAATTATGGTAGAATTCATATACTAAAACTGAAAAAGAGAACTATTTATGTTTTGTTTTCAAATATAAATCAAACATAAACCTTTTTCAGTGCAATGAAATAGTTTAGACCATCACAACTACTTTAGTGCCTTTGCCCAATTTTTTGAGCCCTTACTTTAACAGTTATTTGTTCCCAAAAGTTTTACTTGATTTGGTAATTCTTAAACAACTAAGTTGAAAATGAGAAGGCAATAGAGACAAGCCACACTGAAGAGCATTTAGTCCCCATATAGTATCAACAACAGCTGAAACACAGAGTCTAACAGCATAAGGAACCTTTAAGACAGGCTTATATACTTTAATTAGGAAAAAATTCACCTTTTTAATATAGCTCAAACATCTCTTAAAAGAAAAATAAATCTAATGATGAAAGTTACCATCCTAAAATTGTCAAAAATTGTCTTGAGGTTTTTTTCATAACTGCTTTTCCCCAGTATAGAGCTTTACTAATTTGTACAGCAAAATACTAAAACCAATCAGATTGCTTAATGTTGTGTATTATGATGAAATTGCCAAGACCTTCACTTTCAGTGTATTGGCACCAGCGGTGCTCTTTGCTCCCAATAATCCAAAAAGCTTCCTGTTTTGCAAACCACAAAGTCTGAATAGGTGCCATCTTGCCTAGAAGAGCTTGAGAGTCAACATCTCAGACAGCAGATTCATTACCCTGTGGGGCTCCTAGCTTCTCCCTGGCCAGGACTTGAATCAATCAAAGCAGAGCAGCCATTACTTAGGCCCTCATACTCTGGAAGTGGACTTTGAAACTTGCTTGAGTGTACACTCTAATTTGTAGTAGTCATGCTATAGATATTCAAATAAATGTATTTTAAATTATATATCTAAATTTATTTGTTTATATATATATATAAATATGCAATTTTTTCCACTGTGATACTTTTCAAAGAATTAATGCACCTAATGGCTTAGCCAGAGCAAGAATATTTCAGAGCCAGAATCAAGTCATGAGGAATTGTTCTCCTTTAGCAAATGTATTAACAGAGTGACTTCAGAGGGATATATCTACCCAGACTTAGAGCTCTACTGTATGCCATACCAAAGCTTCTGTCTGGAAAATGTTAAAAGTCAGTCATTCATTCTTTTAGGTATTCTCAGTTGGCACCCCACTAATTGACAGCAAGTTGTCAGACTTAATACCCCTGAGGGCTCCTGCATTCCCTCTGTTTTGTGGCCCCAGACTGTATTCCTAACTATAGCCAGATGTTTTATGAGCAGTGAGCAAGACCACAAATCTATCACTACTACTACAAAAACACTCCTTGTATCTGATATAGTAATGATAGTTCATAAACAGCATCTTCAAATGCAAAAAATAAATTCCTCTACACATCTATTGACTGATTTAATTTTTCATGGTACTTATTGGTTCACAGATTTAAATGATTACTTCTTTTCATTTCATGTTGACAGGCCCCATTTCCTCAACAGGTCAGAGTCCCGCTCACATTAACAAGAACTAATATCCTAGCTTTATATAACTCATTTTTTAGTTATGCATTCATGAGCATACAGCTAAAATATAATTTCAGACTGGCAAAAACCAATTTAAAATTTACCTCTGTAACATTCTATAGGTATTTCCATTCTTCCATTTACTATATTGAGAATATTAAACCTAATATTAATTACATTCCCAGTTAGCCTATATCACACCTCTATGTTTCACTCAGAATATGTCAAGGAAGTAAATATCTTGGGGAGAGTTAATGTGATAATATTTAAAAATTTCCTTCTTTCTATGAGAATAAAGTATCATTTATTTCATTTCAACTAGTAGAGACAAATATTGATACTGTCACGGAAAAGTAAAAGAAGTTTGGATAAATTAAAAACTTTTTCAAAGTGGCCTTGTAAGTTTTTTTAATATCTGCAATAACTTGAAATACAATAATCCATAATATTTATCTCCAAAATCACAATGATTCATCAAGAAGAAAAAACTGAGGGGACAAATTTTTATTGTTGCCTAAATAAATGTTTTCTGTATTTTATTCTTATATCAAGAGTCTTTACTTATTTTCTCTTGTTTGCATGCATGCTAAGCCACTTAAGTCCTGTTGGACTCTTTGCAACCCTATGGCCCACCAGTCTCCTCTATCCATGGGATTCTCCAGGCAAGAACACCGGAGTGGGTTGCCATGCCCTCCTCCAAGGGATCTTCCCAACCCAGGGATCGTACCTGCCTCTCCCACATTACACGTATATTCTTTATCGCTGAGCCATAAGGGAAGTCCTGTTTTCTCTAACATGCTAGATATACTGCTTATTCCTAGTGATATAGCTATGAATATGTAAGTCTAGGATTCTAATACCATAAATATTACTTTATTAAAAACTATATTTATAAATCATTGTGCCAAGGTGAAACGTGTGAAGTGGTTAGTAAAAAATTTGTATAACATAAAACATTGTTTATGTAATATGATCATATCTGTGAACATATTAGGCATAGAAAAACATTAAAGAATATAAATGAAATGTTCATTATATATTTATCTGTGTAACTGGATTTTGAGTGCCTTCATTTATGTTAATTTATTTATGTTAATTAATAATAATATTCCAACATCACAGTAATAAATTGTCATGGCTACAGAAAAAAAAAAGACTGTGTAAATCATAACAAATTTTATTGGAAAACTTTAAAACTAAATTCAAAGCAATTGAATAGATATCTAAAAGTTAAGCAAAAACAAGTTACAGAAGATAGAAAAGCATGCAGTTTTTTTTCATTTTGTTTTTGCTCAGTTTCTTTGGGGAATATTTAATATTTAAAGTTGTACACATTCAATTCATGTATTTTGATGAATTTGGCCGTATATATATACCCATGGTACCATCATCACAATCAAAGTAATAAACATATTTTTACATGTTAAGTGGTAAGAAGACAACATGAAAGTTACCCTCTTAGCAAGACTTTATGTACACAACTCCATAATTTGTTAACTACGGGCATATTCATCACTGTAATTTTCTATATTTGCTGAATTCTATACAGTAAACATTGGAACTTTCCAGGCGGCTAAGCAGTAAAGAATCTACCTGCCAATGCAGCAGACACTTTGATCCTGGGTCTAGAAGATCCGCTGGAGGAGGAAATGGGAACCCACTCCAGTATTCTTGCCTCAAAAATCCCATGGACAGAGAAGTCTGGTGGGCTACTGTCCATGGAGTCTCAAAGAGTCAAACATGACTGAGCACGCACGCACACATAATTTCTAAAACAAAAATAATAACTGAACTTGAGGAATAACTGTTCTGCTTCACTCTTATTTTCCAATTGAAATATTGATGAAATCCTGAGAAAACGGAAAAGTTTTTCAGCACAATCAGCTCTACGCAATAATTAGTTAGCTATATTCATTGCACATCCACCTCAGCCTCACTTCCACTAACTGAAAGTCATTGAGGCATAACTGGGTTTTCCATCTACTTTGAGCTGTCTTCATCTACCTCAGAAACATAGGCCTCCACAGGAGATGAGGAGAGAAAAAGTGCTGTCTGTAATTTTCTGAAGTTCTTCAGCCATCTCAACCTCCATCATTCAGTATTTATTTCTTCATATCTACTTCTGGAAACAAAAACTTGCCATGTGATGTAGGATTACATCCTGGGAGAGAAACAGTCCTCTAAACGGACAAGCACAGGAGACCAAGACTGGACACTGTGGACCTCTGGTTCTAAAGTCCCTCACCCACGGAGGACAGAGACAAGTACAGGGAGTATTAACGTGTTCGGGAATAGACCATCCTGAGCATCCCCTCAGGGATCTCAGCCTAGGAGAGTCATGCCAGACAAATAAAGCCAGAGCATTGAAAATCAGGCTTGACATATACACAGTAAGCACTTCTCCAAGTTCAAATCAGACAGAAAGTCTATTATCAAGCAGGAAGACTGTGAAGTAAACCAAAATAGCCATTTTTTTCTGACTCAAATATGAAGAAACAGCAAAAGAACAACTAAAACACTACCACACCACATACCCACACACATAGACGCAGGCACACAACTAATGAAAATATCCTAAACAGAGAATAAGGCAAGAAATAGTAACTATTCAGAAAAGAATTGTGTTTGGGCAGAGCTGAACAACAGAAAACAAATTGTAGAAAGCATCTTTTTTGTATTCTTACAATATTCAAGAAAACATGATCACTATGAAGACAAGAAAAAATCTGATTCAATGACAATAATTTGTTTTAAAAAGCCATCTAAATGTAACATTTAAGCCAATTAAAAGCATAAAGTTTAATATAATTAAAATTTGCATTATCAAAAACAAAAAACAAAAAAACCTACCTTGTAAGAAAAAGAGTAAAATGAACACTACAGAAAATTGAATAAGGATTTGGATTAAATGTAAGCAGTTCCTCAAGAATGAAGGAGACGATCGCAAAGAGATAAACAGAGAGATGGAAACAGAAAGAAAAAGGCAGATGGTGAGGGAGCAAGGAGAAAGAGAGAGATAGAGAAAAAACGCTTAACCTGAAAAAATTAGTAACCCCAAAAAGGTCATAGCAAATGGAATAGAAGTCTTATTCTTTGCATAAGAAGTAGAACAGCTTTCCTGAGTCTATAGCTGATAATATAGACCAGAAATATATAGTTTATAATGTCTTAGTCACTCAATTGTGTCCAAATCTTTGCAACCCCATAGACTGTAGCCTGCCAGATTCCTCTCTCCGTGGAATTCTCCAGGCAAAAATACTGGAGTGGGTAGCCAACCATACCCTTCTCTAGATCTCTCTGACCCAGGGAGTGAATCTGAGTCTCCTGAATTGCTGGTGGATTCTTTACTGTCTGAGCCACAAGGGAAGCCCCATGGATAATGTATGTCAAGATGATTACATAAAAATATTTCATATTATATATATTTTGTGTAACCATATTATATTTATATAATATATATTATGTTATACATATTTACATATATATGTGTGTATATATATATATATGTGTGTGTATATATATATATATGGGCTTCTCTGGTGGTTCAAATGGTAAACAATCTACTTGCAATGCAGGAGACCCAGGTTCGATCCCTGGGGCATGAAGATTCCCTGGAGAATGGAATGGTTGGCTACCCACTTCAGTATTCTTGCCTGGAGTATTCCATGGACAGATTTTGTCTACTGAATTCCAGGTAAAGCCATTTGTTTCTTTTAATCATGTTTAATCTTTAATCTGGGCTTCCCTGGTGGCTCAGACAGTAAAGAATCTGTCTGCAATGCAGAAAACTCTGGTTCAATCCCCGGGTTGGGAAGATCCCCTGGAGAAGGGAATGGCTGCCCACTTCAGTATTCCTGTTTGGAGAATCCATGGACAGAGGAGCCTGGCTAGCTACAGTCCATGGCTCACAAAAAATCAGACATGACTGAGAGACTAACACTTTCACTCTTCACAGTCTTTAATCAACGAGGGAAACTGTGTGCATATATTTTAGGGTTTTAGATCTGTTCTCCCCCCACACAAGTATTCAGTTTCCCACTTTATTTCTTGACTAGCCCATTCTTTCTTGAATTCCCCTTTTATTTCTTAAATATCCATTCTAACAAAATTCAGTTCAGTTCAGTTGCTCACCGTGTGTGACTCTTTGTGATCCCATGAACCACAGCATGCCAGGCCTCCCTGTCTATCACCAACTCCCAGAGTCCACCCAAACCCATGTCCATCGAGTTGGTGACGCCATCCAACCATCTCATCCTCTGTCATCCCCTTCTCCTCCTGCCCTCAATCTTTCAATCTTCCTGCCCTCAAGCATCAGGGTCTTTTCAAATGACTCAGCTCTTCGCATCAGGTGGCCAAAGTATTGGAGTTTCAGCTTCAACATCAGTCCTTCCAGTGGACACCCAGGACTGATCTCCTTTAGGATGGACTGGGTGGATCTCCTTGCAGTCCAAGGGACTCTCAAGAGTCTTCTCCAACACCACAGTTCAAAACCATCAATTCTTCAGCACTCAGCTTTCTTCACAGTCCAACTCTCACATCCATACATTACCACTGGAAAACCCATAGCCTTGACTAGACGGACCTTTGTTGGCAAAGTAATTTCTGCTTTTCAATATGGTATCTAGGTTGGTCATAACTTTCCTTCCAAGGAGTAAGCGTCTTTTTTTTTTTTTTTAATTTTATTTTATTTTTAAACTTTACAATATTTTATTAGTTTTGCCAAATATAGAAATGAATCCACCACAGGTATACATGTGTCCCCCATCCTGAACCCTCCTCCCTCCTCCCTCCCCATACCATCCCTCTGGGTCGTCCCAGTGCACCAGCCCCAAGCATCCAGTATCATGCATCAAACCTGGACTGGCAACTCGTTTCATACATGATATTATACATGTTTCAATGCCATTCTCCCAAATCTTCCCACCCTCTCCCTCTCCCACAGAGTCCATAAGACTGTTCTATATATCAGTGTCTCTTTTGTTGTCTCGTATACAGGGTTATTGTTACCATCTTTCTAAATTCCATATATATGCGTTAGTATACTGTATTGGTGTTTTCCTTTCTGGCTTACTTCACTCTGTATAATAGGCTCCAGTTTCATCCACCTCATTAGAACTGATTCAAATGTATTCTTTTTAATGGCTGAGTAATACTCCATTGTGTATATGTACCATAGCTTTCTTATCCATTCATCTGCTGATGGACATCTAGGTTGCTTCCATGTCCTGGCTATTATAAACAGTGCTGCGATGAACATTGGGGTACACGTGTCTCTTTCCCTTCTGGTTTCCTCAGTGTGTATGCCCAGCAGTGGGATTGCTGGATCATAAGGCAGTTCTATTTCCAGTTTTTTAAGGAATCTCCACACTGTTCTCCATAGTGGCTGTACTAGTTTGCATTCCCAACAACAGTGTAAGAGGGTTGCAATCACCATCAGCAGTGATTTTGGAGCCTAGAAAAATAAAGTCTGACACTGTTTCTATTGTTTCCCCATTTACTTGCCATGAAGTGATGGGACCAGATACCATGATCTTAGTTTTCTGAATGTTGAGCTTTAAGCCAATGTTTTCATGCTCCTCCTTCACTTTCATCAAGAGGCTCTTTAGTTCCTCTTCACTTTCTGCCATAAGGGTGGTGTCATCTGCATAGCTGAGGTTATTGATATTTCTCCCAGCAATCTTGATTCCAGCTTGTGCTTCTTCCAGGCCAGCGTTTCTCATGATGTACTCTGCATATAAGTTAAATAAGCAGGGTGACAATATACAGCCTTGACATATTCCTTTTCCTATTTGGAAGCAGTCTGTTGTTCCATGTCCAGTTCTAACTGTTGCTTCCTGACCTGCATATAGGTTTCTCAAGAGGCAGGTCAGGTGGTCTGGTATGTCCATCTCTTTCAGAATTTTCCACAGTTTATTGTCATCCACACAGTCAAAGGCTTTGGCATAGTCAATAAAACAGAAATAGATGTTTTTCTGGAACTCTCTTGCTTTCTTGATGATGCAGTGGATGTTGGTAATTTGATCTCTGGTTCCTCTGCCTTTTCTAAAACCAGCTTGAACATCTAAAAGTTCATGGTTCAGGTATTGCTGAAGCCTGCTTGGAGAGTTTTGAGCATTACTTTATTAGCATGTGAGATGAGTGCAATTGTGCGGTAGTTTGAGCATTTTTGGCATTGCCTTTCTTTGGGATTGGAATGAAAACTGACCTTTTCCAGTCCTGTGGCCACTGCTGAGTTTTCTAAATTTGCTGGCATATTGAGTGCAGCACTTCCACAGCATCATCTTTGAGGATTTCAAATAGCTCAGCTGGAATTTCATCACCTCCATTAGCCTTGTTCATAGCAATACTTCCTAATGCCCACTTGATTTCGCACTCCAGGGTGTCTGGCTCTAGGTGAATGATCGCATCATCATGGCTATCTGGGTCATTAAGATCTTTTTTGTATAGTTCTTGAGTAAGGTCAGAAAGCTTTTACAACTAGCTGAGTGCCCTTAATCTGAGATTCCACAGGTTTTGAGAAAATTTATGAATCCCTTAAAATTGTGTGGAAATTCTGTTTGTTAGCTGCACTTTTTCCCTAAGAATGAGTGGGTGAGTGGTTTTCTCCTAATGGGGTCTGTAATCAGGAGGGGAAAAAAAAAAGACTTTTTACAATGATACCTTTTAAAATAATAGTATTCTTTTTTTATTGCACAAACTATAGAAGTCCTTATATCCAGTTGTCTTCTCAATTGATCTTTGAAAATTTTTTTCTTTGCAGTCCTCTCCTGTTGCCTGTTGCCCACAGTTATCTAATACCCTTTTCTTTATAATCCCATAAGCGAGTAAAAAATTTATAAGTAAAGGATTCTGTAATAGGGAAACTATTTGATAGATTTGATTGGCTTGTATAATAGCTGGCAAAAAGTTGTAGAAGAATATTCTTTCCAATCATTTAAAATCCTCTGTTCTATCAGTTAACAGACTTATATTTAGATAAATCACACTGAAATAAACTGATGCGGCAAGTATAAAGTAGAATATCCGTAAATGTGAAGGTTTCCTTTTTTGAGGACTTCAGGAATTTGTGGCAAAAACACCTCAAAACAAGTTAGTAGAGATAATTATGATATATTAAGTTTCATTTCTTCTATTAGTCTTTTCATCCCATCAATATTTTCATTTTTCGTCTTATGACATGTAGGTTATCCTCCAAAATCTATTTTGTAGGTTTGAAGTCAAGAGAATCGAAATGATTGATTTTTGGTATTTTAAATATTGAAGTTTAAAAAAAAATGCTTCTAAATCAAAACTTTGGAAATGTTTCTTTTGCCAATTTAATCTAGAGATTTTGATATAAGGATGCTTTCTTTATTTTTAAGGTTACTTAATACTGGCTTTGGAAGTTATTGGTTTTGGAAGTTACAGAAAAGTTTAACTTAGATTATTAGTAGGAAATTCCTAAATTTTTGGTAGTATACTTTGCTACTGTTTAGGTGGAGGAACTAAACAAGCAGGATTCATTTTATAGCACAAACATGAAGAAGCTTTGTTCACAGTAGATCTCCTATCTAGAACAATAGTAGGTGTTCAGAGCAGTGGAATTCATCCTTAAATTTTCCAAAAAGTGAAAAGCAATAACGCAAATTTTTGAGAAAAGTTTTTGAGAATACTAGCAGCAGTCTAGAAGAATGGAACTTCAGTTCAGTTCAGTTCACTTCAGTTTAATCGCTCAATCATGTCCGACTTTTTGTGACCCCATGAATCGCAGCACGCCAGGCCTCCCTGTCCATCACCAACTCCTGGAGTTCACTTAGACTCACGTCTATCGAGTCAGTGATGTCATCCAGCCATCTCATCCTCTGTCGTCCCCTTCTCCTCCTGCCCCCAATCCCTCCCAGCATCAGAGTCTTTTCCAATGAGTCAACTCTTCGCATGAGGACTTAAAGTTTATTAAATAAGCAAATATAGTAGTAGCTTTGGCTGAATAGGGCTTCCCAGGTGGCTCAGCTGGTAAAGAATCTGCCTGCAATGGGGCAGACCTGAGTTCGATCCCTGGGTTGGGAAGATCCCCTGGAGAAAGGAAAGGCTACCCACTCCAGTATTCTGGCCTGGAGTATCCATGGGGTCTCAAAGAGTCAGACAAGACTGAGCGACTTTCACTTTCACTCACTTCTGTATTCTTGCCACCTCTTCTTCGTTATGTCTGCTTCTAGGTCCATACTATGTCTGTCCTTTATTGTGCCCTCTTTGAGAGAAATATTCCCTTGGTATTTCCAATTTTCGTGAAGAGATCTCTATTCTTTCCATTTCTATTGCTTTCCTCTATTTCTTTGCATTGTTCACTTAGGAAGGCTTTCTTCTGTTTCTTTGCTATTCTTTGACCTAAATCAAATCCCTTCAGTTCAATTCAGTTCAGTTCAGTCGCTCAGTCGTGTCCGACTCTTTGCGACCCCATGAGTCGCAGCACGCCAGGCCTCCCTGTCCATCACCAACTCCCAGAGTTCACTCAAACTCACGTCCATTGAATCGGTGATGCCATCCAGCCATCTCATCCTCTGTTGTCCCCTTCTCCTCCTGCCCCCAATCCCTCCCAGCATCAGAGTCTTTTCCAATGAGTCAACTCTTCGCATGAGGTGGCCAAAGTACTGGAGATTCAGCTTTAGCATCATTCCTTCCAAAGAACACCCAGGACTGCTCTCCTTTAGAATGGACTATTTGGATCTCCTTGCAGTCCAAGGGACTCTCAAGAGTCTTCTCCAACACCTCAGTTCAAAAGCATCAATTGTTAGATGCTCAGCTTTCTTCAGAGTCCAACTTTCACATCCATACATGACTACTGGAAAAACCATATCCTTGACTAGATGGACCTTTGCTGGCAAAGTAATGTCTCTGCTTTTGAATATGCTATCTAGGTTGGTCATAACTTTTCTTGAAAGGAGCAAGCGTCTTTTAATTTCATGGCTGCAATCACCATCTGCAGTGATTTTGGAGCCCCCAAAAATAAAGTCTGACACTGTTTCCATTGTTTCCCCATCTATTTCCCATGAAGTAATGGGACCAGATGCCATGCTCTTAGTTTTCTGAATGTTGAGCTGTAAGCCAACTGTTTCACTCTCCGCTTTCACTTTCATCAAGAGGCTTTTTAGTTCCTCTTCACTTTCTGCCATAAGGGTGGTGTCATCTGCATATTTGGGGTTATTGGGATTTCTCCTGGCAATCTTGATTCCAGCTTGTCCTTCTCCAGCCCAGCATTTCTCATGATGTACTCTGAATATAAGTTAAAAAATCAGGGTGACAATATACAGCCTTGACATACTCCTTTTCCTATTTGGAACCAGTCTGTTGTTCCATGTCCAGTTCTAACCGTTGCTTCCTGACCTGCATATAGGTTTCTCAAGAGGCAGGTCAGGTGCTCTCGTATTCCCATCTCTTGAAGAATTTTCCACAGTTATAGTGATCCACACAGACAAAGGCTTTGGCATAGTCTCTAAAGCAGAAATAGATGTTTTTCTGGAAGTCTCTTGCTTTTTTGATGATCCAATTGTTGGATGTTGGCAATTTGATCTCTGGTTCCTCTGCCTTTTCTAAGACCAGTTTGAACATCTGGAAGTTCAGGGTTCACGTATTGCCTAAGCCTGGCTTGGAGAATTTTGAGCATTACTTAACCAGCATGTGAGATGAGTGCAATTGCGTGGTAGTTTGAGCATTCTTTGGCATTGCCTCTCTTTGGGATTGGAATGAAAACTGACCTTTTCCAGTCCTGTGGCCACTGCTGAGTTTTCCAAATTTGCTGGCATATTGAGTGCAGCACTTTCACAGCATCATCTTCCAGGATTTGAAATAGCTCAGCTGGAATTCCATCACCTCCATTAGCTTTGTTCATAGTGATGCTTTCTAAGGCCTACTTGCCTTCACATTCAAGGATGTCTGGCTCTAAGTGAGTGATCACACCATCGTGATTATCTTGGTCATGAAGATCTTTTTTGTACAGTTCTTCTGTGTATTCTTGCCACCTCTTCTTAATATCTTCTGCTTCTATTAGGTCCATACCATTTCTGTCCTTTATCGAGCCTATCTTTGTATGAAATATCCCCTTGGTATCTCTAATTTTCTTGAAGAGATCTCTAGTCTTTCCCATTCTGTTGTTTTCCTCTATTTCTTTGCATTGATCGCTGAGGAAGACTTTCTTATCTCTCCTTGCTATTCTTTGGAACTCTGCATTCAGATGCTTATATTTTTCCTTTTCTCCTTTGCTTTTCACTTCTCTTCTTTTCAACAATTATACAAAGTGACAAATAGATTCAAAGGATTAGATCTGATACAGTGCCTGAAGAACTATGGATGGAGGTTCATAACATTGTATAGGAGGAAGTGATCAAAACAATCCCCAGGGGAAATAAATCTTAAGATTAGCTTGTTGGATTCTAATTTTTTAAAGACCCTATTGTGACTTTAATGTGGGATCTTGAATTGTTAAAAAAAAAAAAAAGAACTAAGAGTCTCTTGATGAGGGTGAAAGAGGAGAGTGAAAAATCTGGCTTAGAACTCAGCATTCAAGAAATAAGGTCACGGCAATGAGCCCCATCACTTCAAGGCAAACAGATGGGGGAAAAGTGGAAACAATGACACATTTTATTTTTGTGGATTCTAAAATCACTGCAGATAGTGACTGCAGCCATGATATTAAAAGACCCTTGCTCCCTGGAAGAAAAGTTATGACCAAACCTAGATAGTGTATCAAAAACCAGAGACATTACTTTGCCAACAAAGGTCCGTATAGCCATGCTGCTACTGCTAAGTCACTTCAGTTGTGTCCGACTCTGTGCGACCCCATAGACAGCAGCCCACCAGGCTCCGCCGTCCCTGGGATTCCCCAGGCAAGAACACTGGAGTGGGTTGTCATTTCCTTCTCTGTATAGCCATAGGTATGGTTTCTCCCGTAGTCACATACAGATGTGAGAGTTGGATCATAAAGAAGGCTGAGCACTGAAGAATTGATATTTTCAAACTGTGGTGCTGAAGAAGACTCTTGAGAGTCCCTTGGACAGCAAGGGCATCAAATCAGTCAATCCTAAAGGAAATCAACCCTGAATATTCATTGGAAGGACTGATGCTGAAGCTGAATCTCCAATACTTTGGCCACCTGATGGGAAAAACCAACTCATTGGAAAAGACGCTGATGCTGGGAAAGATTGAGGACAGGAGGAGAAGGGGACAGATGATGAGATGGTTGGATGGCATCACCGACTCAATGGACATGAGTCTAAGGAAACTCCAGGAGATAGTGAAGGACAGGGAAGCCTGGTGTGCTACAGTCCACGGGGTCACAAAAAGTCTGACATGACTTAGCAACTGAACAACAATAACAATCTTCCAGTCATCTTCAAATCTGACAAACAGACCCATTTGAGAAAAGAAGAATAGAAAAAAGAAAGAAGCTAAGTCTATAGGCTATGCTTAAGTTGAACAAATCAAGTTCAACAAATCAAGGAACTTTCTTGGAGTTTTCTATGGAGAAGGAGGAGAAGAGATTGCCACTAGTGTTTAGGCTATCTTGAGTTATGTTTTCTGTTATTGTAGTTGAATAATCCTAACTCTTGCCATGTTTAGAGTCACCTTTATCTATCAATATCTAGATTTATCTGATTAGTCTCTATAGCTTCTTACTGGATTAACAATACTGAACACAATTTTACTCTCTATAAACCTTGTCCCCCTTATATTTCAACTTTATTTTCAACTATGTATTATCATATATAAATTTAGTTCCATATTCTTTTAAATTATTATATTATTCTGCTACTTTCAATTCAGAATAATTAGCTTAAGCCTTAATCTTATCTTCCATTATTTGTTAACACTTAGAAATCTATTTTGCTCATGTCATTGCTTATCTTTTTTCTTGAATTCTCCATATTTTTTGTGGTTTTATTTTTACTGATGTAAGAACATCACTGAGTAATTCAGATTGTTGTTGAGTTCGGTCATTGTCAGACATAAAACTCTTTTTAAAACACCTTCCTTCATAGCTTCCCTTGTGGCTCAGATGGTAAAGAATCTGCTAGCAATGCAGGAGACCCAGGTTCAATCCCTGGATTGGGAAGATACCCTGGAGAAGCAAATGGCAACCCACTCTAGTATTCTTGCCTAGAGAATTCCATGGATAGAGTAATCAGGTGGGCTGCAGTCCATGGGGTCACAAAGAGTTGGACACTACTGAGTGATTTCACTTTCACTTTCTTTCATAGTTTTAAAAATATTCTCTATTGTCTTTTCAAATCCTATGCAAAGGAAAATACATTAATAGTTTTTCTGTTATTCTTTATGAATTGCCTTTTTCCCTCTGCAAAAGTTTGTATCCTTTCTCTTCATTCTTTTTTTTTTTTTAATTTTATTTTATTTTTAAACTTTACAATATTGTATTAGTTTTGCCAAACATCGAAATGAATCCGCCACAGGTATACCCATGCTCCCCATCCTGAACCCTCCTCCCTCCTCCCTCCCCATACCCTCCCTCTGGGTCGTCCCAGTGCACCAGCCCCAAGCATCCAGTATCGTGCATCGAACCAGGACTGGCGACTCATTTCATACATGATATTATACATGTTTCAATGCCATTCTCCCAAATCTTCCCACCCTCTCCCTCTCCCACAGAGTCCATAAGACTCATCTATACATCAGTGTCTCTTTTGCTGTCTCGTACACAGGGTTATTGTTACCATCTTTCTAAATTCCATATATATGTGTTAGTATACTGTATTGGTGTTTTTCTTTCTGGCTTACTTCACTCTGTATAATAGGTTCCAGTTTCATCCACCTCATTAGAACTGATTCAAATGTATTCTTTTTAATGGCTGAGTAATATATTTACTTAGGATATTTTTTGTTGTGGGTCTTCTTGTTTTGTTTTCTTTTTTTTAGTTCTTCCTGTTGTTTTAATTTTTATTTTATTCCTGTTGTGCACTCTAGTAACAAAGATGCCTTTCTTCAGTTCAGAAAAGTTTTCTAATTATTTTTTTGGTTATCCCTTTTGTTTCCATTCTCTTGGATTTCTCCCTATTAAAAAACTGCTGGAACCACTGGCTCTATTTCTACTTTCTCCTCATTTTCCACGTATTTGTCATTTTGCACTTTGTCCAGTCTTATTCTCTTCTTGTCTTAGCTTAATTTTGCAGTTCTCTCAGCCTTTAGCTATGCATTATACATTTTGATACTCAGCCCCCAAACAGAGTGTTCTAACAAATATATTTCAAATGTTTAAGAACTCAGTTTCTTTTTCGCAGCACTCTCCCTTTTGTAACAAATGCAGCAGCCTGTTACGTCTATGTGGGTGTGTGTATGTGCATGCTCAGTTGTTCCAAATATTTGCAACCCCATGGGCTGAAGCACACCAGGCTTCCTTGTCCTTCACTATGTCCCTGAGTTTGCTCACACTCATGTCCATTGAGTCAGTGATGCTATCCAACTATCTCACCCTCTGTTGCCACCTTCTCTTCCTGCCCTCAATCTTTTCCAGCCTCAGGGTCTCTTCCAATGAGCTGGCTCTTCTCATTAGGTGGCAAAAGTCTTGGAGCTTAATCTTTAGCATCAGTCCTTCCAATGGATATTCAGGGTTGATTTCCCTTAGGATTGACTGATTTGATCTCCTTGTAGTCCAAGGGACCCTCCAGAGTCTTCTCTAGCACTACAGTTCAAAAACAATTCTTTGGCTCTCAGCTTTCTTTAAGGTCCAACTCTCACATCTGTGCATGGCTACTGGAAAAACCATGCCTTTGACTATAGGGACCTTTGTCAACAGACAAAGTGATATGTTTGCTTTTTAATACACTGTCTAGGTGCTAGTGGTAAAGAACCTATCAGTGTAGGAGACATAAGAGACACGGGTTCAATTCCTGAGTCAGGAATATCCTTAGGTCAGGAGGAGAGCATGGAAACCCACTCCAGTATTCCTGCCTGTAAAATCCCATGGACAGAAGAGCCTGGCAAACTACAGTCTATAGGGTCAAACAGAGTTGGATGTGACTGAAGAGACTTAGCATGCAAGTTTGTTATAGCTTTCCTTCCAAGGAGCAAGCACCTTTTAATTTCATGGCTGTGGTCCCCATCGGCAGTGATTTTGGAGTCCAAGAAAATAAAATCTGTCAGTGCTTCCACTTCTCCCCCTTCTATTTGCCATGAAGTGATGGGACTGCATGCCATGATCTTAAATTTTTTTAATATTGAGTTTCAATTGTTACTTATTAACAATAAAAATTTGATAACACTATATAATCCATGATTAAATTCTAAATTCAAGTACTAGTTAAATACTAATTAGAATATTTACTGTCAAAATAAGATAATCCCTATAAAATTTTATGAGACTGAATCTACATATATAATAATTACATTACTTTAAATGTTTTTATTTTTAAGGCCTGAGTAAAAGGATGAATAAACTTTTAATACCCAAAATTCAACTTTTAATTTTTAAAAGGAACCAAACAATTCTAACAGAGTCAGGAAGAATACCATGGTTATGATAAAATAACTTAATAATACAAGAAACAGGAAAAGAATTAACCAGTAAATCTGTAAGTTAATTCTTTGGGTAAAGAAAACATAAAATACATAATTCTAAACAGATGAAATACATGATTCAAGAAAAAAAAGTATGATAAAAAAGTAATATAAATATGAAACAATGGATGAAAAATAGGAAGGAAGGGAAGAAGAAAGGAAGGAGGGGAGAGAGGAAAGGAGGGTAGACTGATTGATGAAAGTAAATGTGATAGCAAATGTGGAGATAATTTTTATAAACAAAAGTCAACATTTGTCACTGAATAAAACTCATAGAAAATCAGAAATATGATATTCCCTTAGCATGTTTAAGGACAGTATCTCAGGCAATTAGTTAACATTAGATTTTAATGTAAACTAACATAGGAATTATCTTAGAGTCATGAGACATTATAGGTTTAAAAGAGAAAAGTTTACAAAGATAAAACATGGTATGGTCTCGAATTTTATATTTATGTATATATTTATACATTATACATGTATGTATGTATTTATTGCATCAAAATATTAACAAAGAATTAAAGCTATAACTAGCTGTTATTTTTCATTTGATACATTTGTAAAATAGGTAACCTCCTGTGCATTGTGTGTGTGTGTTCAGTCACTATATCCAACTCTTTGCAATACCATGGGCTGCAGCTTGCCAGCCTTCCCTATCCTTCATTATCTCCCAGAGTTTCTCAGACTCATGCCGATTGAGTGAGTGATGCTATCCAACCAGCTTATCCTCTGTCACCCCCTTCTCCTTGTGCCTTCAATCTTTGCCAGCATCAGGGTCTTTTCCAATGAGTCAGCTCTTTGTATCAGATGGTGAAAGTATTGGAGTTTCATCTTCAGCATTAGTCCTTCCAATGGATATTAAGGGTTGATTTCCTTTAGGATTGACTAGTTTGATCTCCTTGCAGTTCATGAGACTCCCTGGTAAAGTCCTAATGACTATCAATCAGGGGAATTGCTGTGATGGGACAAGCACTCTCACACAATGCTAGGAATGTAGCTGAGTTCCTATATGGAACATAATCTAGCAATAGGTATTTCAGTTCAGTCGCTCAGTAGTGTCCAACTCTTTGTGACCCCATGAACTGCAGCACGCCAGGCCTCCCTGTCCATCACCAACTCCCGGAGTTCACCCAAACCCATGTCCATCCAGTCGGTGATGCCATCCAGCCATCTCATCCTCTGTTGTCCCCTTCTCTTCCTGCCCTCAATCTTTCCCAGCATCAGGGTCTTTTCTAATGAGTCAGCTCTTCACATCAGGTGGCCAAAGTATAGGAGTTTCAGCTTCAACATCAGTCCTTCTTATGATCCTTCAAAGGTGATATATTTTGACCTATAATCCCACACTAGAAATTTAGCATAATGAAATTAGAAAGATGTCAATTAAATCATATATAAAGATACTTAGTGCAGCACTGTATAAAACCTTCAGTGCAGTTCAGTTGCTCAGTCGTGTCTGACTCTTTGCGACCCCAGGGACTGCAGCACGCCAGGCCTCCCTGTCCATCATCAACTCCCGGAATTTACCCAAACTCATGTCCATTGAGTCCGTGATTCCATCCAACCATCTCATCCTCTGTTGTCCCCTTCTTCTCCCACCTTCAATCTTTCCCAGCATCAGGGATGTTTTCAAAGGAGTCAGCTCTTCACATCAGGTGGCCAAAATATTGGAGTTTCAGCTTCAACCTTATGCCATACAAAAATGCTCAACAATAGAATTTTTAATCATGCTAAACCCATGCTATAAAAACATATGATAGTTCTCTAAATCACTTATCAAATAATACTTAATGATGTGGAAAAGCTCACACAATATATTTTTAAGTGGTAAAAATATACTAAATTACATCTACAATATAATTTGCTGTATAATAGTATGAGGGAAAGAAGGAAGAAAGAAAGATAGGGGCAGCACAGAGCAGAAATGAGGGAGGAAATGAAGGGAAAAGTAAAAACTAGAAAAATGCATTAAAACTTTAGGTAATTAAGGACAATTTTTAATCATCTCTTAGTCCTACAATCATTGGCTATCTGTTTGACAAGCAGGGGAAATAACATTTTTTTTTATGTTATACCTATAGTTTATAAAATAGGGTTAATCAGGTTTTAGGTAGACTCAAAAGTTAACAGTTTAATTAGACAATGATTATCACCAGTTTTCATGAAAGTTGGATTTGATGTATTTCTAGAACAGTATCTTTGTTTTTTCTAGAAGCCAAAGAAATGAAAGAAACCAAGGAAGAAATAAGATGCTTGGAAAACTAACCAGGATTTTTCCCATTATAAGCTATTAACAACCACTGAAATATTTATTTTGTGTGAAGAAACATCTTTTCAAGGGTTTTTAAAATGAAAATCTTCTGAAATGACTGGCATGTGAAGCAAAGTTACCCTAAATTTACAAAAGATGAAAGCTGAAATTATTTCTTTACTTTAGAGGGATACATTACTCTATCCTACACCCCAAGTATTCATTCCTTTATTTGTCCATTTATTGGCCAGAAATCTAGCCTTTTCTACCTCCTATAGGCTAGAACCTACTATAAGCTAGTTTGCCAGGTTACAAAGGCAAATAAGAAATGGCTTTTGATTACAGTCTAGCAAGTTAACATTGATCTACTCAAGGATAGCTACAAGTTTAGATTAAATATAGAAAGAATAGTTAAATCTTACTAAAATAAGTATTAATTATTCATTCATTTCCTTAAATAGTCCTTACTATGTATCATACTTATTAAGTGTAAAACTTTATCATTAAAATTAGGCTGTTTTGATAACATCTTATTACTAATAAAAAAATTATAATTTGTAGAAGATTTAATATGTTCCTTTGAATAAATTGTATCTGTAGTTGAAACCCTGTAATCTCTCCTTAGTGAAAATAGTTTCTTAATCAAATTGAAAGCATAGAAACTAGTAGAGAAGAAATAGCTTTGTACAAACTAGTTTTGCAAACACGAAACCCATAAATAAGTGGTGCTGTCCTTCGACATCCATGCCCTTCCATTTTCCAGTCACAGGATTCTCCAGTTAGTTCATGACCACAGTTTCTTACAGCTACTATAGTCATGTGACCACATTGTGGCCAACAGAATAGAAGCAGAACTTATGTTGTGGTCACAACTCTCCGGAAGTGTTCTAAAAGGGCGAGAGCACACCTTCTCCTTCATTTGTACTCCTTCCCTCTAGAATGCAGCAGAACGTAGATGGGCTTACTGGACAGGGAGCAATCATGCTAAAACACGAGGTGGGAGCTGGGTGTTTTAAGTGGCAGAACATACAACAGAGAGAGCCTACGTCCCCAGTAATTTTTGAGCTAGCATATCAACACTAGACTGACTACATTTATATGAGGAAGAAGCATACTTCTATCTTTTTAAATCCACCATTGTTTTGGGTCTTCTTTCACTAATGACCAAATCTCATCTTAACTAATGTAAATAGCAACACCCTAGTCTCACTTCTCTAATTCTGATGCCACTCTGATGTCATGACTGCTCCTCCTTCAGTGCTAAGAACACTTCTCTGCATGATCACACCCACAGCCCAAGTTAATTACAGCCTTTTAAGTACTATTAAGCTCTTACATTTTTATAAGACTTGGAATAGAAAACCTGCCAAGCATTTCCAGTGGGATGATGGGTAAATCATGTAATGCTACTGTCTTCAGTGTCTTTATCAAATGAATATAGCAACTCTTACCATGACAACAATAAAATCCACTTGAAATTTATATAATGATGTTATGGGGTATTATAATTGACAGCTTTCAGAGAAGTTAAGTAAAATTCTCAAGATTACACAGCCTAGTAGAACAGGAATTCAAACTCAGGTAAGTCTATTTTGAATACTATGATCTTTCAGTGGAGAAGGAAATGGCAACCCACTCCAGTATTCTTGCCTGGAGAATCCCATGGACAGCGGAGCCTGGTAGACTGCAGTCCATGGGGTTGACTGAAGCCCATGGTTAGTTGCATGATTGAGCAACTAAACAACAAGCAACATAATCTTTCAGATACACGTCATTATCCTTTACTGCTTACCTTGTGAATAGTCACCGAGGAAACCTGTCCAAAACAGTTAGATTACCTGACCCACAGCAGATGCACATTAAATGTGAATCATCTCCCCTCTGCTCTGTCTTACATGTTGGTAAAATGAGAGCATTTTGCTTTCATTCTCCTGTATATATAATCTCACATTAGGGCAACTCTGTGAAAGAATCAATCTGGATGAATTCCAAATTTAAATAAAAATATCATGGAATACAGTTTTACCCTTGAAAAATCCCAGGCCTGGTAATTTTTCAACAGATTGAAAACATTAAGCTTTTGTATATACATAGACCCAAATGAGAAGATATACAAAGTTAATCAGAGAGTAACAATTTCTGTCCTCTAAGAATTTATAACCTAAAATATGCCCCATAGATGTGAATTCCAATACACAAATTCAAACAAACATCAACAGAAGAATAAAAAAGAAACAGTACAACCTTGCAGTCTTGTGTGGAGTTGAATGATTTTTAACCTACACACACACATCAGTATAATACTTAAACACAAATCAGAATGCTTGTGAGTGAGATGGTTGGAGAGTTTGTCTAAAAGAAGACGTCCTCTCGATTAACTTCACATAGCAGTGTTCCTCTAACAGACACACAACACTAAGAGAATAAACTCTTCCATACAGGTATGCACAGGCATATTTGCACAAGCTAATCTTTAAAGCAAAATTGTCCTGTAAAAGTGAAGGACTTTTTTAAGACTCGAAAAAAGAAAAAGTTGTGAATGATTTTTTAAGCAAAAAGTATAATATAGAAGCAAAAATACAAGGGTTTACTTTCAGGTTTTGACATTTAGAAGCACTCTACCCATAGATCCCAAGGAGAAAGGAGCCTGGGGCTCTACAGTCTAAGAGCTAGATATGACTTAATGACTAAACCACCACCACCGCCCATAGATACTTAAAAATTGGGGAATACATTTAGGATGGAAAATCAGCAATAAAGTTCACAGCAGAGGAAACCAAAAAGCCAAAAATTTATGTAGCTTTTGCTGTATGATGGTAATGATGCAGCTAGTCAGTACTTCTTCATGGTATTTTTCCTGTTTGAATGAAGTATTTTCTTGCCTCACTTCTGGAAAGCCTGAGATATACTTCCCTTAAGCAGTGGACCTCTGCACTGGTTAAATCAAACCTGCTCCACCCCTCTCCCACTTCTCATTCTTTTCAATTGCCTTTCTCAAAATCTGAATTTCATTTAGGAAAAACTTCTTACAATAAATTTGTTAGGACAGCTCTGCTCTTCTTCAAAACATGAAAAAAGCACCTTCAATTTGCAACTTCTGGCCAAATCTACCACCTGTGTACAGAAATGATTTTTTTAAATTCTTCAACATTAAAAAATAAACAATACTCTACCTCCATTCCCACTTATGAACTGTGTTTGTCAAATTAACCTGAAAATTAGAGTTGGAAGGACTCTGCAGTGATTCTATCTCTGAATATAAAAGACAGCTCCAAGCTGAGGGTTTTCATCTTCATCTGATTTATTCCTTCATTTCCTCCATCTATTTCATTCCCAAGGCATTGAGTCAATCTTTTCTCCTACTGAAGTCTCTGAAAGAGTGAAATCTATCTTATCCAAGCAAAACAATTTCATTCATCATATGGCAGCCACATCAATTAGGAGTTAATGGGTAAAATAAAACACCAAGAATCTTCTCTGTTGACCCATGAGATCTTTCCTGAATATTTCTGGTGCCCTGGGACAGCTCAGTCAAATCACTTCACTATTTATTTGTTTGTTTATCAATCTATTTAACAAATATTTATTGAATGTCCATGAAGTGACCATAGCTTGTATTAGATATTTGTTTTTATTTGATATTCAGCTGATGTAGACATACACTGATTGAGTCTTTAAATCTCTCACTTCCCAGTAAAAATATAATCCCCTTGATTGGGATGAGGGGTCTTACTCTTCTCCTCATTGCCTAGTCAAGAGCCCAAATGGTATTTTCTCAACAGAGTTTGAACATAGAAGTACCCGGTTTAAGCTATATGTTATTTCTTCTTTGGAGTCCTATAACTCAAATCAGTGTGCCCCTTTCTCAGTTAAAATTTTTGAAATTTCTCTGGTCTGTTGGCTGTAGTGGGTATAGTTTGTCTCTCTACAAGTCAGAAGAAAATTAAATTTCCATCTTTGGGGATTCACCTACATTTCAGACACTGCCAGATGTGCTGGTTACACATGCCTGCTTTGTGAATACAATGAGCTCAACTCATTTTATTGACTGTACAGAAACAATGACTAATTTTATTCCAGACTCCATGCACTGCCACAAAACTATAGCTACCATAATGCTATTATAAAAGACCTTTAATTCTTCAATGTACGACTTGCCAACTAGAAATACATCTTCAGTGGTGTGGGTTGGCTAGAGATTGTTATTGGAAAGGTCTTTTCAATCCTTTAGTCATTTATTTTACATAGGTATATAATTTCCTGTATGCCCCCTAAATATGTGACCATAAAATCAAGAATGTATACTATTTAATCAAAATCCACATGTTACAGGATGTGAAGTGTGATGCTGTTATCTCAGTTGTCTCTAAGTACCCATTATTGAGAACAAAATGTTAGGTTGTTAAGTGTTCATATCATCTATGTACCACCAAATATACATGTTGCTGTTGTTTAGTTGCTCAGTTGTATCTGACTCTTTGCAACCCCATGGACTGGAGTATGCCAGCCTTCCCCATCCTTCACTATCTCCTGTAGTTTGCTCAGTCTCATGTCCATTGGGTGGTGATGCCATCCAACCATCTCATCCCCTGTTTCCCCCTTCTCCTCTGCCCTTAATCTTTCTCCAGCCTCAAGGTCTTTCTCATGAGTCGGCTCTTTGTATCAGGTAGCCAAAGTGTTGGAGCATCATCTTCAGTATCAGTTCTTCCAATGCATATTCAGGACTGATTTCCTTTAGGATTGACTGGTTTTATCTCTTTGCTGTTCAAGGGACTCTCAAGAGTCTTCTCCAACACCACATTTAGAAATCATTGGTTCTTTGGCACTGAGCTTTCTTTATGGTTCAACTTTCACACCCATACATGACTACTTGAAAAATCATAGCTTTGACCAGACAGACCTTTGTTAGCAAAGTGATGTCTCTGTTTTTTAATACACTGTGATCATAGCTTTTCTTCCAAGGAGCAAGCATCTTTTAATTTCATGGCTGTAGTCACTGTCTGCAGTCATTTTGGAGCCCAAGAAAATAAAACATGTCACTGTTTCCAATTCTTTTCCATCTATTTGCCATGAAGTGATGGGACCGAATGACATGATCTAAGGTTTTTTAATGTTAAGTTTTAAGCCAGATTTTTCACTCTCCTCTTTCACCTTCAAGAAGCTCTATAGTTCCTCTTTGCTTTCTGCCATTAGGGTGGTGTCATCTGCATATCTGAGGTTATTGGCTCTCCCGGAAATCTTGATTCTAACTTGTGCTTCATACAGCCTGGAATTTCACATGATGTACACCCTAACCTATATGCAGGTCAGAAAGCAACAGTTAGAACTGGACATGGAACAACAGACTGGTTCCAAATAGGAAAAGGAGTACGTCAAGGCTGTATACTGTCACCCGGTTTATTTAACTTACATGCAGAATACATCATGAGAAACGCTGGGCTAGAAGAAGCACAAGCTGGAATCAAGATTGCCAGGAGAAATATCAATAACTTCAGATACGCAGATGACACCACCCTTATGGCAGAAAGTGAAGAGGAACTGAAAAGCCTCTTGATGAAGGTGAAAGAGGAGAGTGAAAAAGTTGATGTAAAGCTCAACATTCAGAAAATGAAGATCATGGCATCTGGTCCCATCACTTCATGGGAAATAGATGGGGAAACAATAAAACAGTGTCAGACTTTATTTTGGGGGGCTCCAAAATCACTGCAGATGGTGACTGCAGCCATGAAATTAAAAAACACTTACTCCTTGGAAGGAAAGTTATGACCAACCTAGATAGCATATTCAAAAGCAGAGACATTACTTTGCCAAAAAAGGTCTGTCTAGTCAAGGATATGGTTTTTCCTGCGGTCGTGTATGGATGTGAGAGTTGGACTATAAAGAAAGCTGAGTGCTGAAGAATTGATGCTTTTGAACTGTGGTGTTGGAGAAGACTCTCGAGAGTCCCTTGGACTGCAAGGAGATCCAACCAGTCCATTCTGAAGGAGATCAGCCTTGGGATTTCTTTGGAAGGACTGATGCTAAAGCTGAAACACTTTGGCCACCTCATGCGAAGAGCTGACTCATTGGAAAAGACTCTGATGCTGGGAGGGATTGGGGGCAGGAGAAGGGGATGACAGAGGATGGGATGGCTGGATGGCATCACCGACTCGTTGGACGTTGAGTTTGAGTGAACTCCGGAGTTGGTGATGGACAAGGAGGCCTGGCGTGCTGCAGTTCATGGGGTCGCAAAGAGTTGGACACGACTGAGAGACTGAACTGAACTAAACACTGCATAGAAGTACACTGCATAAGTACTGTGACAATATACAACCTTGAAGTACTCCTTTCCCTTTTTAAGCCAGCTCACTGTTCTATGTCCGGTTCTAACTGTTGCTTCTTGACTTGCATATAGGTTTCTCAGGAGGCAAGTAAGGTGGTCCGGTATTCCCATCTCTTTAAGAATAAATATGCAGGATTGTTTTAAATGGTAGACAAAAACTGATTCTGCCACCATTAGCCTATGACCTACCTCTAGACTACATAAAAGAGAGGTGATAAAGATAGATGAAAATATTTCAATTAATAGAGGGAATACAGATGGCTAACAAACACATGAAAAGATGCTCAACATCACTCATTATCAGAGAAATGCAAATCAAAACCACTATGAGGTACCATTTCACACCAGTCAGAATGGCTGTGATCCAAAAGTCTACAAATAATAAATGTTGGAGAGGGTGTGGAGAAAAGGGAACCCTCTTACACTGTTGGTGGGAATGCAAACTAGTACAGCCACTATGGAGAACAGTGTGGAGATTCCTTAAAAAACTGGAAATAGAACTGCCTTATGATCCAGCAATCCCACTGCTGGGCATACACACTGAGGAAACCAGAAGGGAAAGAGACACGTGTACTCCAATATTCATCGCAGCACTGTTTATAATAGCCAGGACATGGAAGCAACCTAGATGTCCATCAGCAGATGAATGGATAAGAAAGCTGTGGTACATATACACAATGGAGTATTACTCAGCCATTAAAAAGAATACATTTGAATCAGTTCTAATGAGGTGGATGAAACTGGAGCCTATCATACAGAGTGAAGTAAGCCAGAAGGAAAAACATCAATACAGTATACTAACGCATATATATGGAATTTAGAAAGATGGTAACAATAACCCGGTGTACGAGACAGCAAAAGAGACACTGATGTATGGAACAGTCTTATGGACTCTGTGGGAGAGGGAGAGGGTGGGAAGATTTGGGAGAATGACATTGAAACATGTAAAATATCATGTATGAAACGAGTCGCCAGTCCAGGTTCGATGCAAGATACTGGATGCTTGGGGCTAGTGCACTGGGACGACCCAGAGGGATGGTATGGGGAGGGAGGAGGGAGGAGGGTTCAGGATGGGGAACACATGCATATCTGTGATGGATTCATTTTGATATTTGGCAAAACTAATACAATTATGTAAAGTTTAAAAATAAAATAAAATAAAATAAAAAAAAGAACACAATTAAAAAAAAAAAAAATAGAGGGAATCTTTAAGGAACAAGTTGCTGGCGTATTTAGTGTTTTCCCCCTCTTCTCCTAAAGAGGAGAAGAAATGTTTGTTATCAACTTCAGATAAATTTAGGGGGAAGAAAGAGCTTTATGAACCTCCTAAAAACTTTGCTATGGAAACATAAAAAGAAAAAAAAAGCAGCTAGAATGAGAGAAAAACATCAGCTATACAAGTGATAAACAGAAGGAAGTCCCTTGAAAGGGGTTGGGCTTGAGTCCGTTTATGTCATTAATTCTAAATGCCAGAGCCAAGTCACCCACCACTGCCCCCTCCAAGTAAACTGCGTAGTCTGGGCCATCAAAAAATGAGGTAAAGGAAGAACTTAGAAGGTAGCAGTTGAAAACTGTATCATTTGCTTCAGGGAACAGAACAAGAAGTCCCCAGTGATGGTGAATATTCTCAAAAGCCACAAAATTGCCCCAAAAGAAAAAGAGCAAATTTGACCATCTTTTAAACCCAGATATCACTAATACCAGATTACCATCTAAGCAATCAAGTAATGTCTGCTCACTTCTCCCTCTCAAAACCTGATCCCAAAGAGCCAGAGGAAGCATAGTAAATGTAATTTAACCTTGGTTCTACCTCATAGTGGTTTTGATTTGCATTTCTCTGATAATGAGTGATGTTGAGCATCTTTTCATGTGTTTGATTTGCTATTATTTTCTCCCATTCTGAAGGCTGTCTTTTCACCTTGCTAATAGTTTTCTTTGATGTGCAGAAGCTTAAGGTTAATTAGGTCCCATTTGTTTATTTTTGCTTTTATTTCCAATATTCTGGGAGGAGGGTCATGAGATCCTGCTGTGATGTATGTCAGAGAGTGTTTTGCCTATGTTCTCCTCTAGGAGTTTTATAGTTCTGGTCTTACGTTGAGATCTTTAATCCATTTTGAGTTTATTTTTGTGTATGGTGTTAGAAAGTGGTCCAGTTTCATTCTTTTACAAGTGGTTGACCAGATTTCCCAGCACCACTTGTTAAAGAGATTGTCTTTAATCCATTGTATATTCTTGCCTCCTTTGTCGAAGATAAGGTGTCCATATGTGCGTGGATTTATCTCTGGGCTTTCTATTTTATTCCATTGATCAATATTTGTCTTTGTGCCAGTACCATACTGTCTTGATAACTGTGGCTTTGTAGTAGAGCCTGAAGTCAGGTAAGTTGATTCCTCCAGTTCCATTCTTCTTTCTCAAGATCGCTTTGGCTATTCGAGGTTTTTTGTATTTCCATACAAATTGTGAAATTATTTGTTCTAGCTCTGTGAAGAATACTGTTGGTAGCTTGATAGGGATTGCGTTGAATCTATAAATTGCTTTGGGTAGTATACCATTTTCACTATATTGATTCTTCCAATCCATGAACATGGTATATTTCTCCATCTATTAGTGTCCTCTTTGATTTCTTTCACCAGTGTTTTATAGTTTTCTATATATAGGTCTTTAGTTTCTTTAGGTAGATATATTCCTAAGTATTTTATTCTTTCCGTTGCAATGGTGAATGGAATTGTTTCTTAATTTCTCTTTCTGTTTTCTCATTATTAGTGTATAGGAATGCAAGGATTTCTGTGTGTTGATTTTATATCCTGCAACTTTACTGTAGTCATTGATTATTTCTAGTAATTTTCTGGTGGACTCTTTAGGGTTTTCTATGTAGAGGATCATGTCATCTGCAAATAGTGAGAGTTTTACTTCTTCTTTTCCAATTTGGATTCCTTTTCAATCAATGTAATACACCACATTAACAAATTGAAAAATAAAAACCATATGATTATCTCAATAGATGCAGAGAAAGCCTTTGACAAAATTCAACATCCATTTATGATAAAAACTCTCCAGAAAGCAGAATAGAAGGAACATACCTCAACATAATAAAAGCTATATATGACAAACCCACTGCAAACATTATCCTCAATGGTGAAAAATTGAAAGCATTTCCTCTAAAGTCAGGAACAAGACAAGGGTGCCCACTTTCACCATTACTATTCAACATAGTTTTGGAAGTTTTGGTATATTTACTTTTGAACTGATTTACCATGCTTTGAGGAAGTCTTAGCAAGATGAGGAAGGTCCTGTGTGGAGAGAAACCAAGCCCTGGCTGAGTTCCCAGACAAAAGCCAACAACTTCTTGCCAGTTGTGTGAAAGACCTGTCTTGAAAATGGATGTACCAGCTCCCAACTGACTCATCCCAGTTGACGTATATGGGACAGAAATTCACTATCCTCACCTAGCCTTATCCAAATAGCAGATTGATGAAAAAAAAATATCACTATTGTGGTTCAAAGTCACTAAGATTTCGAGTAGTTTGTTATATAAGAGGAACTATGATTAAACATAACCACATTATCTACTTTTGCTCACTTGCAGAGACATGTTCACATACACACAAAAAAAGCCTATCCCTGTCCATAGATTTCATTACAAAAAAGTCAGTCTTGATGTTATAAAAATGTTGAAAATACATTTTCAAAAGGAAAGATTTTTTCAAATTGACTATCTACAAATAACCTATAATCTTACCTCTGTATTGTCCTGTCCAAGGAAAGTTAGAGACACTTCTATATGGAAAATCAAGCAACCTTGAGAGAGGTAAATTGTTGGCACAGTTGTTAAGAGTGTCATTGAGAACTGTGTGGAAGATAAGTACAAAACCCAACTAACACATTGACCTTGTATGATGGGTACCACCACAGCTTTTAAAATTATGATGTAGTCTTTTATTAATGAACTTTGCAATATTAAAAAAAAATTGCTGCTATTCTGTCAGCAATGTACATTCCTTGCATTATTAATCTCTCTAACCCCTTCATGTCCTTACTATCTAACTATAAAAACAGTTGAACAAATAATAGAAACCCATAAAATCTTTCATTGCAGAATCTAATAAGAATGCTACATGAGGTCCAAGACAAGAATAAAAATATTTTCCTATATTCCAAGGAAAATAGCATTCAGTTTAAAGCCAGTTTATAATGGGGTGATTTTATAGGGCTTTGTTTTTTACTTCAACTTGGCCTTCTCAAGAGCTTGTGAAGGTTACAATGCTTATTCACAAGGGACTCTTCATTATAAATGGAGAGATATGTCAGGACTAACAAAGCAAACTGAAAATTATTAGGCATTATATTCAGCCACGTAGTTATAATGCACAGCTCTCAAAAATGTTGAGGATGGATGGTGTATTCACATGAATTGATTAAATAAATCATTTACCAGCTGAACTCTGATTTCACAGTATACTTATGTCTTTCAACTTAAAGTTTCTTAACTTTATGAAAACCTTCAAAGGGAACACCTGACCATAAGCAATTGTCAAATTCATTTAAAATTATTTATTCAACTTTTACCAGATCTATTATTTCTCAATCCAGTATGTTTACAGTTCTATACCTCTAGTCACAGATACATATTGCAAAATTTCTAAATAAGGCTGATTAACTTTAAAAGGAAGCCAAAACCAGACTGAGTCAAACCTTTGTGTTGCTCTATTTTGCAAATTCACATCATCATCAGTTTTATACAAATGAGTTCTTCTATAATTATGCATCCATGAAAATAGACTAGAATTTGGAAAACAGGAAGAACTCTCCAAAAGCTGTCATTGGGTAAACGCACAGGTGACCAACAGGAGCTAATTCTACACAACAAAAATCTTAATATTTACACTTAAAATTTGTTTTTCTTAACCCCATGGACTGTAGCCTTCCAGGCTACTCTGTCCGTGGGATTTCCTAGGCAAGAATACTGGAGTGGGACGCCATTTCCTCCTCCAGGGGAATCTCCCCTACCCAGGGATTGAACCCGCACCTCCTGTGTCTCCTGCATTGCCAGCAGATTTTTTACCTGCTGAGCCATCAGGAAAGCCCCTCTTATTTAGTGCTTCTTTCAAAAAAAGGAGTAGTTTTTAAAATTCACTTTAAAAAATTATACCTATGTTAAATATATCACTCAGATTCACAAAGTAAAATCAAGGAATCCAGAGTTCGCAAACTGAAAAGTACAAAGCACATTGGTTGCTTATCCAGAGGGTGTTGAGGGAGAAACAGGTATTGCCTGTCCATGAGTATCATATCACAAACCTAACCCCTATACACCTTCATCTGTCATAATGCAAATCCAAGTTTTGATTCTGAAAGCCACAAAAAGATTCCATGGAATTGTGTCTAGGAACAACAACAACAACAACAAAAAAGGTTTTACTCATCCACTTAAAAGTGTTATTCCTTGTTTATCTGCCTTGTCATAGACTATTCAGACTTGTCACAGACTATAGACTTCTCCAAGGAGAAGCCAGAACGAGAAAGACAAGACCTCTGCTCTTCTTAACCTAAGGTAAGGAAAAGAAGTATGTCTGGAAAAGGACCTGTATTTGATCTTTCATCCTGTGAAGCAGGTCATGTAGTTATTTCTAATCCTAGTTTACCCATTAGGCATCCAAAACTCTGGGAAGAAGAACCACTTGTTCTCCAACTCTATTATTACTCAGAATAACTTCTATTTGAATAAAATTCATCAGTTTTATTGTATAAGCCCTGTAAGTTGCCAAGTTTAAAACCAGATGATGTGTAAATGCACTTACTATGAAAGAACCCATAGAATTTACGATCTAGATAGAAATTTACTTACAGAATATTCTTATTACTTTACAGATGAGGAAACTGAGGGCCAAGAATGTGATAAAACTATACAGCTACTTGCAAGTAAAATATGAGAAGATCTCCTGAATATATTAGTGCTTTTTCCAGAAATCTATATTATACCCCTAAGTTTTAACACTTTCATCAATACTAGGATACTTTCTAAGATGACAAGTCATCGTTTGTGTCCTCTCTGGAGAATACTGCTTTTCATAAAGTCTAAAATAGCCTAGAATCTCCTTTGAAAATAAAATTAAATTCATTAAATGGAAGTAATGTGTTTCTTTAGGTAAAAGAAAACACCAATGACAAAGTCATTTCACTTGCACTGAGAGAAAGAAAATATTACTCAAGTTGCAATTACCTGTGAAGAACAGTGATTCCCTAGCCAGCACTTTTGGGGAAATTGATTGCTTCTTTATGCCCTTTGTTTATTCATTTTCTTAGACTTAATGGCTGACAAGTGACCATTTCATTATTATAAGATACCTCTTCTCTTTTCCAGAGTTGATTCCACTCTTCTTTTGTGCTTAACAGTAGCAACAGTGTGCAGACAATTTATTTCAAGTACTTAGATGTACAATACCTTAATCTTCAAGTCCAAAATGGCTTTGTGGTTGGTTTCCTGACAGCATTGCAGTTTCTCAAACATTTTGCTGTTTGTAAGAGATCATGTACCTTTGTTGAAATGCACATCACATCTATTTGCCTTGCTTTCTCCCAGTGGTAAATAAAGAACATATTTGTCCTCACAGATCAAGAAAAGGAGAGGAGATTCATGGTTAATGTACACTTTTGATTTATGGACCAAGGAACTTTCACCTATATAATAATATTTTGGTCTGGGGAAGACTCCTGTTAATAAGTCTTCCTTTTGCCTGGACCTAGGTCAACCTATACAAATATCAATTTACTTACCTGTGCAGAATGGAAGCTACTCAAGAATTTTTTAAATGATACAGTACTTAAGATCATAGATGTTTAAATAAGAAAATCTGACTTTGAGTATCAGCCTACGAAACTTTGTTTAAAATACTTTCCTTTTTGCATCTCACTTACCTATCTTTAAAAATCTAGATATTAGGTGCTACTGTTTCATAGGCTTATTGTGGTAATGAAAATAATTCAAGTAGAGATTAAATTATATCTAATTTTGGGCTTAGAAGAGTTCATGTCTCACAGAAAGGACAGAAAGCAAGTTAGCTATTACTGTTGGTTCTTATCTTTTCATCTGAAAAGCACTGATATTCACAGACTTTCTTTCACCCACCCATGATTACATGCCTTGTCCTCAACTTCGCTTAACAGTTTTACAAGTTCCAGGACCATCAACCCTCTCTAAGCTATATGTAAAGTGAATAATATCCTACAAATAAAGAGAACTGTTTGATGTTGAATGACAAACTCTTTTGTTGTTGAACAGACAACTCTCTATTACTCTCTCCCCATGATTTAGAAAGAAGTATAGCATTCACACTATCAAAGCAGCATGATGAAACTTAGAAAGGAGAGTGGAATAGCAACAGCAAACAGTGTATCTGGTCTTTACCACATGATGAGTGCTAGTTTCACTATCATGAACACTAAAGTCATTATCATGCTATGAGGCTAGTAGTAAGGGCACTCACATTTTACAGACAAAGAGTAAGAAGCAAAGCATCTTACCCAGCATCACAATGTTGAAAATTTAGAGAACCAGGATCTGAACCTAGGTATCGTATATTCATAGTTTAGTTGTTTGTCTCTATTATACAGCCTTTCATCATTAAAGTAAAACCTAAGATATTTGGATTCAAAAGAATAGTCATGAATATAGAATGCATGAGTTTTTTTTTATATATACCTCAAGATTTTCATTTTTAATATTCTTAGTGAGGAGAGTCATTCAAAGCATATTTTTTGAGCTCCTAATATGTGCAGGAATTGTTCTAAGAACTGAAAATAAAACATTTAAGAAAAAAGTCCATTCCCTCATAGAGCTGACATGCTACTGGGAAAAACAGATGTAAATCAAGTAAATAATATAGAAATTTTTTAGAAGTTTAAGAAGTTAGAAAGTGAATAGAGATGGTAGGCTAGAATAGTAAAAGAGACCTCTTTGATTATAAATAACTCTAGAGAAAAAGTAGACACAGTATGAAAAACACTCCCATTTATATTAATACTTTACCCTTCCTTATCCAGATGACCAGAATTCAAATGTTTCCCCAGGTAAGCCTGAGGATAAAAGAATCACCAGTAAATAAATCAACTATACCTAGACCATCCAGCTCTTCTATTAATATAGGAGTAACCAGGTAGAAAAGTACAGGTGACTCATCAACTAAAATGATAACATTTACAAAATACCAGTAGACACTGAAGGGGTTGTTCACATAGTAAATTCAATAAGGAAATGACAGGAGGTGAGAAAAAAAAATGCAAGGATAGTGGATAGATAAGGGTCAAAGAGAAAAGACATCAGAAAGAGAAACAGAGAAAACTGGTATGGAAAATTTGGAACAACTCTCAAGAACCTGGTGCTTCCCGTTGGCACTAGTGGTAAAGAACCTGCCTGCCAATGCAGAGACATGAGAGACACTGGTTCAATCCTGGTTCAGGAAGGTCCCCTGGAGAAGTGGCAACCCACCCCAGTATTCTTGCCTGGAGAAGCCCATGTAAAGAGGAGCCTGGAGATCTACAGTCCATGGGGTCTCAAAGAGTATGACATGACTGAAGCAACTTAGCATGCAAAGATGCACTCAAGAACCTGGGAAAGACTATTGACAAATTATGTATATACCTGTGGTTCTTTCAGTGTAAATCAAGCTCCCTGGAAGCTCCCAAAACACTTTCAGGAAGTCTCTAAGGTCAAAACTATTTTCATATTAATACTAAGATATTATTTGTCTTTTTCACTCTCATTTTTCTCCCACAAGTGCAAAGATTCATTGATATGGTTTAAGATTCTACATTGTAACTGACCTTTAGGAAACTAGCACTTGTTGAGTTTGGGCATAGCATCAAAGCAGAATATCCATAATTGTTGGAAAAGGTACTAAAATACACCTTCATTTTTCAATTACATATCTAAGCCCAGATTTTCTCCTTTAGTTCAGTTCAGTCGCTCAGTCGTGTCCGACTCTTAGCGACCCCATGAATCGCAGCACGCCAGGCCTCCCTGTCCATCACCAACTCCCAGAGTTCACTCAGACTCACGTCCATCAAGTCAGTGATGCCATCCAGCCATCTCATCCTCTGTCGTCCCCTTCTCTCCTGCCCCCAATCCCTCCCAGCATCACAGTCTTTTCCAATGAGTCAACTCTTCACATGAGGTGGTCAAAGTACTGGAGTTTCAGCTTTAGCATCATTCCTTCCAAAGAAATCCCAGGGCTGATCTCCTTCAGAATGGACTGGTTGGATCTCCTTGCAGTCCAAGGGACTCTCAAGAGTCTTCTCCAACACCACAGTTCAAAAGCATCAATTCTTCGGCACTCAGCTTTCTTCATAGTCCAACTCTCACATCTATACATGACCACTGGAAAAACCATATCCTTGACTAGACAGACCTTTGTTGGCAAAGTAATGTCTCTGCTTTACAATATGCTATCTAGGTTAGTCATGACATTTCAACAAATTGAATGCAGAAGCAAATATGAGAATCCAACTGTCTTCTCTTAAGCCAGATAGTAAAGAGATGGAAAAAGTATAAAACAATTCCACTACTGTTAGTAAAATTTTTTGTTTGGGAAAGATTTAAAATACTTATTTATTAAAAATAATGATTCTATTTTAGATGAATGTAAATAAGATGCTTTATGAAAAATAATTATTATAAATATTCTCATTTTTATTCTACTACAGAAAACATAAATAAGCATAACCCACATAAAATTTCTCTGAGGTGCTCAATAATTTTTAAGAGACTTTAGAGGCCCTGACACCTAACACTTTGAAAACTGCTTGTTGAGACAGCTTGCTTTTGGAAGCTGAACCAAGTTTATAATGTTTGGAGCAATTACTTGATCCTTTTTACTAAAAATCTGCTAAATCCTGTGGCAGACTGAATTTTCTAAAAATGTTCCTACATGCTACTCTAGAATTTTGATACTCCTTCCATTAAGTCATATTTACTTTAGTCCCCACATATTACTTAAGAATTCGACACTCTTCCCTTGAAAAGATGAAATCTAGTCTCCGTTAGTCTGGGTCAGTCTTAGTGGCTCATGCCATCATGGAGGCTTCATGCCCTCTGAGGATGAATGCAAACAGCAACACTTTATCCATCTAGATCTCTTTCTCTCTCCAGATTTGTGCCTTGAAAGAGTAGAGCCCACACATAAGAAGTCCAGTTAACTGGAAGATGCCATGCTAGAGAGACAATTTAGAGAGATTGCCTAAAAATATTAATAGAGCCATCTGTTCTTTATTCCAATTGCTCAAATCCTCTCACATCCACCTCCAGACATGAGAGTACTAGCCTTCAGGTCACCCAGCCTCTGTTCTTCAAGCCACCCTAACTGACTCCGAAGACCAGAGAGGAGCCACCCCTACCCAGCCTCATCCAACTTGAAAATTTATGATCAAAATACATATTGCCTTTGTTTTAAGACATTAACATTCAGAATAATTTGCTATTTAGTCATAGTGAGTGGAATAAACCCTCATTGGGGAGCAGTGGATTTGTCTTAGGGAAAGGTGGGATTAACAATAACTGCAATAGGTAGTAAATGATTGTCCACTTCTTCCACAATCATATCCCCACTTGGGACCACAAAGGGAAGAACTTCAGCTCAGAGACCAGATGAAGAAACCAAATGAAGTATATTCCACATCTTTCCCATCTCCAGAAGATCGCTGGAAACGTACTATGCAAAACGAATCAAAGGATACCCATCAAATTGGGTTGCAGAAGTAATGAAGATAATTTGATGGAAAAAAAGGAAAAAGGCAACTATTAAAAGAATAATTATTTTAAGGACTCACTTTCACAAAATTTTATCAGTTATATATAACTATATATTATTATTTTATATATAATATAAATAGCCAATCATATTAGAAAGGCACTATTACTATTGCTGTTTTGCTGATAATATAATGTTTGGAGCGATTATTTGATCCTTTTTACTAAACATCTGCTAAACCCCATGGCAGACTGAATTTTCTAAAAATGGTCCCACATGTTACTCTAGAATTTTGACACTGTTTTGAGAAAACATATGATGCTCAGGGATGTTTAACAGTTTGCCTAAAGTTACAAAGCTACAGACCCAACTCAGGTCCATCAGATTCCCAGACTAACAGAAAGCTGATTTATTCCATTTGGAATTCTGGATTCTTCTACCATATTAAGATAATGCATTTCTCCTTGCCCTCAATATAATAATGCTACTAGCAGTTTTCATGCTCTAACCTGAGATGCAAGGAGAGAATAATATGGCAAACTATAAAGGTAAGATTTCCACTTTTCTCTCAGGAGAGAACTGTCTTTGTAGTACCGTGTGAAACACCGGCTAATGGCAGGTGGAATTAGGGACAAGGTGGAATGAAGAGAACGTTAACAATTTACTACAAATGATTTTTCAATTGAAGAGGAAAAAGGAAATGTGCCAGAAGGCTGTGGGTCAGAGGTCAACACCTGCTTCTCCCTCTCTGTGTCCACAGATTCTGACATCTTATCTGCTGGGAAATCATATGCACTGAGATGCCAGCCAAGGCAGGGAGCACCAGAGCCTTTCTGCCAGCAACTGCCAGGTCTTAGCCTCCTGAATGCCACTCAGTGGCATTGTGTTTCTTGAAATGACTCACATGACCCTTTACACTGTGGCAAAATAAAGGCTAAGTGTGATTTTACTTGGGAAGCAGATGCCTTGCTGCCTCACTGGTGTGTATCATACATGACATGTATTGCTTCATTGCTAATGTGCATTCACAGGAGTCTTCGGGTATGGAGGAGAGAAATGTCCTTTTGTAAAATGCTTAACTATTCAGCCGAGATTGAGTACTAACTTCGTCTAGGAGCTGTCGGTTACTGGTGAAAACTAACTCAAGTTCCAGTACAGAGTGGGTGATTTCCTTTTGTCCAAACTCCTAGATAAACAACAAGCTTTCTTACTGCCTCCACAGGCCTACAAAAGAGAATTTTCTAGTTCTTAGTTCATTGATAGGAAGTCCTTCTTAATTCCAGTCTTGTATCTCTCAAGGGCTTATGGCTTACACTAATCTTCCTGAATAAGAATTAAAACTGAAGGCCATAAACTTTTTTATATCTAGTTTTCTATAAAGTGTAACTGTTAGTTGCTGTGTCCTGTGCTACTCTTTGTGACCCCATGGACTGTAGCCTGCCAGGCTCCTCTGCCCCTGGGATTCTCCAGGCAAGAATACCAAGAATACTGGAGTGGGTAACCGTTCCCTTCTCCAGGAGATCTTCCAGACCCAGGGATCAAACCCAGGGTCATGCATTGCATTGCAAAGCAGATTCTTTACCATCTGAGCCACCAGGGAAGCCCATCTACCTCCTATATTCCTGTGAATTGTTAAGCTTCAGGCCCTCTTATTTTGAGGAAACTATTTCTTACTAATGTAGAATTCTCATTGTTATTTTAGCTTAGCTAATTTATTTTAAATTTTATTTGTTTATTTAATAATTTCATTCTTATTTAAATAATTTTAGTAAACATTTGGAAAGGGACTTTATATTGATACACTAGCTCAAGCTGCCTCAGAAGTAAGGTAACATAGAAACTCTGTACTTTTCTTTCAACTTTTCTATAAATCTAAAATTATTTCAAAGCTAAAAGTTTAAAACATTTGCATTTTCTTTCATCTTAATTTCACATATTTTTTTTAAAAAGGCATAGGATTTGATATCATGTAGTCTCAAGCCTGGTTATGAATCTTATTTGTTGTATTAATTTATGTAAGTCACTTAACCTCATTGAACTCTAACTTTCTCTTTTGAATAGGCAACCTATTTCCATGGGCCTATCACAAGTGGAAAACTAGACAGCATATAATAGACTCAACATATATTATTTCTTTCATCTCCAACTTCTATTCACAAGATTGATAAACTGAAAATCACTACATTCATTTGATGTTTAACTAACACACTCTCTTATTATCCATCTTGTTTGTTAAGCTTAGACACACTAAAAATCTAAAGCTAATTCTCATAAGTTAAGATGTATATGGTAAGTATTAGAGCAACTACAAAAAAAAAAACCCAAAATATATAATAAAACAATTTAACTAAAATGTCACATAAGAAAATAATTAATGTAAAAGAAAGTAAAGAAACAACAATGAAACAAAAGATATGAGACATACAGAAAGCAAAAAGTAAAGTAACAGATATAAAGTCATCTCTATCAATAGTAACATAAACAAGTGGATTATACAATCCATTGTGAAGGCAAAGACTGTCAGGTTGAAATAAAAAAAATTAAATTATATTCTGTATACAGGAAATACAGTTTTGATTCAAAGATACAAATAGAATGAAAGTAAAATGATGAAAAAGATATAACATGCAAACAACAACTATAAGAATTTGGAGTGATTATACTGATAGCAGACACAATAGACCTAAAACAAAATGCTACTAGAGATTGTTAAAAATTATGATAGTCATTCCATCAGGAATATATAAAATTATAAGCATATATTCATCTAATAGCAGAGCACCAAATTAATGAAGCAAAAAATGATAAAAGTGAAGGAAGAAACAGACAATTCAAAAATGACAAGTTTACATGCAAAACCCCTCTTTCAATAATGGATAAAATAACTAGACAGAAGATCAACAAGAAAACATAAAAACTGGACAAGACTATAAGCCAACTAGACCTTACAGATATTTATAAAACACTCTACCAACAGCAGAACATATATTCTTCTCCAGTAACATGGAAAATTCTTTAGGATAGACAATTTAGCAGGGCATAAAACACACATCAGTAAATTTTAAAGTTTTAAAATCATTCTAAGTATGTTCCCCAACTACAATGGAAAGCAATTAGAAATCAGTAAAAATTTAAAAAAAAAAAATGAGAAACTCAAAATTACTCAGAAATTAAACAACATACTCTTAAATAACCAATGGATCAAAGAAAAAGTAAAGCGGGAAATCATAAAATATTTTGAAATGATTAGGAACATGCCAAAACTTGTATAATGCCATGCTTAGAGGGAAATCTGTGGCTTTAAATGCAAAGAAAAAAATATTACAAAACAATAAAGTGAAAGTTGCTCAGTCACGTCCAACTCTCTGCAAACCCATGGACTATACAGTCCATGGAATTCTGAAGGCCAGAATACTGGAGTGGGTAGCCTATCCCTGGGTTGAGAAGATCCCCTGGAGAAGGAACAGCTACCCACTCCAGTATTCTGGCCTGGAGAAATCCACGGACTATAGACAGACACAACTGAGCAACTTTCAAATCAATAACCTAACCTTAAACCCAAGGCACTGGAAAAAAAGAGCAAACTATGCCTAAACCAAGTAGAACAAAGGAAATAATAAAAATGAGAGTGAAAATTAATGAAATAGAGAACAGAAAAACAACAGGGGGAAAAAAAAAAAGCATTGAAACCCAAACTTGGTTTTTTGAAAGTTCAGCAAAACTGACAAAGATTTAGCTGGAGTGGGTAGCCTATCCCTTCTCCAGTGGATCTTCCAAACCCAGGAATTGAATCTGGGTCTCCTGTATTGCAGGCGGATTCTTTACTAGCTGAGCAAGCAGGGAAGCCCAAGGATTTAGCTAGATTGACGGAAATAGAAAGAGAGAAGACTCAAATTACTGATATCTGAAATAAGAAAGAGGTTACGTTACAGATATTAAAAGAATTACTATAAACAATCATATGTCAATATTTAATGGACACATCCTGAAAAGAAACAAACCATCCAAACTGACTCAGCAAAGAAATATATAATCTGAAGGACCTATAACAAGTAAAGAAATTAAATTAGTAAGTTTTAAAAATCCCACAAAGAAGAACTCATGGTCACGGAAGTTCTCTGTTGGCTTCTCTGCTGAAGTCTATTAGTTAAGAATTAATATAAATGCTCACAAACTCTTTCAAAAAATAGAAGAGGAAACATATTATAATTCATTCTACGAGACCATCGTTACAATGATGCTAAAATCATACAAAGACACTGGGGGAAAAAGGAAAACTACAGACCAATATCTCTGATGAATATGGACACAAAAAGCCCTCAACAAAACACTAGCAGATTGAATCTAGCAAAACATAGAAAGAATTATACAATATAGACAAGTGGGATCTATCCTAGGTGTAGAAGATTGGTTTAACATTCATAATGTAGTACCCATATCAATAGAACAAAAAGGAAAAAAAAAACATAGTCATCTCAATAAATGCAGGAAAAGGACTGGATAATATCCAATACACTTTCATAATATAAACCCTCTACAAACTAAGAATAGAAGGGAACCTCCTCAACTTGATCAAAGGGAACTGAAAAACCCACAGTAAACATTCTATTTAATGGTAAAGACTGGCTGTTTTCTCTCTTATTATCAGAAATAAGGATATCCATTCTTACCACTTCTACTCAAAATTTGTTCTAGCCAGAAGTTAATCAAGAAAGAATAAATAAAAAGCAAAGTTATGTCCAACCTAGATAGCATATTCAAAAGCAGAGACATTACTTTGCCAACAAAGGTTCGTCTAGTCAAGGCTATGGTTTTTCCAGTGGTCGTGTATGGATGTGAGAGTTGGACTGTGAAGAAGGCTGAGCGCCGAAGAATTGATGCTTTTGAACTGTGGTGTTGGAGAAGACTCTTGCAAGTCCCTTGGACTGCAAGGAGATCCAACCAGTCCATTCTGAAGGAGATCAGCCCTGAGATTTCTTTGGAAGGAATGATGCTAAAGCTGAAACTCCAGTCCTTTGGCCACCTCATGGGAAGAGTTGACTCATTGGAAAAGACTCTGATGCTGGGAGGGACTGGGGGCAGGAGGAGACGGGGACGACAGAGGATGAGATGGCTGGATGGCATCACTGACTCGATGGACGTGAGTCTGAGTGAACTCCATCACTGACTCGATGGACGTGAGTCTGAGTGAACTCTGGGAGTTGGTGATGGACAGGGAGGTCTGGTGTGCTGCGATTCATGGGGTCGAAAAGAGTTGGACACAACTGAGCAACTGAACTGAACTGAATTGACATTAGAATGGAAGAAGTATAACTGTCTCCATTTGCAGATGACATAATCTTATACACAGAAAAATTTCCCTAAATAATTCTCTTTAAAAAATCTGTTAGAACAAGTTCAGCAACGTTACAGGTATATGAATGCACAAAAATCAATTGTGTTTTTACATCTTAATGAGTAATTCAAAAATTAAATTAAGAAAAATTCCATTTAAAATATCATGAAAAAAATAACATTATTAAGAAAAGAAGTACATAACTCAGACTCTGAAACCCAAAATTATTGTTGAAAGAAATTAAGGGCCATTCTAAATGAATGGAAAAACACCCACATCATGGATCACAAGCTTTAATACTGTTAACATAGCAATAATCCTCGAATTAATTTATAGATTCAATGCAATCCCTATCAGAATCTAGCTGACTTCTTTGTAGAAATTAAGTTAATTATAAAATTTATATGAAATTGCAAGGAACCAAGAAGAGCCAAAAGTTTCTACAAAAAGAACAAAATATGAATGACTGATACTTCTTACTTTCAAAATTTATTACAAATTGATGATGATCATGCCAGTGTGGGTCTGGCACAAAGATAGACATATAAATTAATAGAATAGAATTGAGAGTCCAGAAGTAAATCCCATTTGTATATGTTCAATTGAATTTTGACAAGGGTGCTAAGTCTGTAATTGAAACATCTTTTCAAGTAATAGTGTGAGGATAACTATATATTATATAGCCACAGTTTTACTACATTTTTCCATTTATTTGACTGTTGGTTTAAAAACAAATAATAGAAGATTTATCACTATTATGTCAGGAGTAGGAGATGTAAAAGATTCGGGTTCATCCCTGGGTTGGGAAGATCCCCCTGGAGGAAAGCATGGCAGCCCACTCCAGTATTCTTGCCTGGAGAATCCCATGGACAAGGAAGCCTGGCAGCCCACCATCGTAGCATTGCATGAACTCGGACACGACTGAAGCAACTGAGCATGCATGCTGAATTTCCTGTAAAGGGACAGTTAGTAGATAATTCAGGTTTCATGGGCTATGTGATCTTTGTTATAACTTCATTTCTGCTATTAATAGGGTGGGAGCAGTCATAGACAATACAGATATTAAATAAATGATCATGGCCATGTTCTGATAAAGCTTTGTTTACAAACACAGGCTGTGAATTAGATCTGCTCATGGGTCAAAATTTGTTTATCCCTGTATTATATTTTTACCATCTGAGCCATTGTATTTCTTTACCATTTCAATAGTTTATAAGCAATTAAATAAATTTTTTAATAATGGATCAAGACCTCCTAATTTTTTAATCTTTCAAGTCAATATTTCTAAGCATTGCTGTTTTAGCATATACTAGAGGAAAATGTTTCAAGATATTTTGAACACCAACACCCCTCTAAATGTGAATTTTAAGGATGAGAATGAAAATTAATTAATAATGAAAATAAAAATACCTTTGGCATTTTTATATTCCAAAACCACACATAACATACTAAAATGGCAAGCTCTTTTTCTGTGGTATAGAATTCTCTCCATATCAAGGCATCTATTAGAAATAAAAGTAAATGGTCTAATACTCTTTAGCTTTGTGACCTACAAAGCTATTTATATACTAATTTTTAAAAGATGCTGAATTCCCTTAATTTAAATTTTACAAATAAAGGCACATAGATAATACATTGTGCTACAGATACTTTTTATTATACACCATTAATATATCTAATGCAAACCTATCAGTATTACTAGGAGAGCTTTAAGATTTCACTTTCATTCTTCTATCATTTAATTTTCAATCAAAAGCTTACCTAAATACAGTTTTCTGTAACTAATGTGCTAAAACATATATTGAAGGTACAGTGCATGTCAACCTTGATTTTTCTCACTCAATGACATGGTCTAATCTTGAAACCTCACAATGTGCAACAAGACACACTTATGTAAAAGTCCCACCCGTGATGTTAATGTCATCATTGCCATGGTAACTTTAATGCTTGAAAAGGAAAAAACAGAAGGAGTCTTAAGAAAATTGCACAAAGTGAACAAAATAAATTATTAGACTGAACATATGTGACATAAACAAAATATGGGGTGCAGTTATTAAAAATGAATTGCCTTTTAAAAATGAAAACAAGCATAAATCAGGCATGGCACTTCAACTTATGGGAAATGTGGTCATCTAAACTCATAGCAGTGAAATTATTCTAGTACCTCTAATGTCAGCAAATTGGGAGCTCACATACACATCAACATATTTGATCATCCTTGTGTTGTAGAGGTTCAAAATCCAACGCAATATTTACATTATTAATGAATTTAAAATAAAGATTTATATACAATCATTAGATTTATGTCAACAATAGCAAATAGCTACTGGTTTTATTATACATTTCAATATTATTGTATACATCACTTTCTGTCTTCAAAAGAGAAACACAACATCAATTTTACACAAAGATGTAGATTTAAAATGTATTTTCATTGTAGGAAATCCTAAGTGTCTCATTTTAGTTTGATATTTTTAAGATAAATCATTGACACTGGAACAAACTGCAATGTAATTAGCTAGTGACTGCTACAGAACTAAGAACACAATTGTTAAGTGAACTGTTTCATTCTTACACACTTGAGTCATCTAAACTAAAGTCAGGCAACATTTATTTTTCAGTCATTTATTTGCTCATAGAAGAGTATTTTTAGATTTTATTAAATCTATTTTGTTAACTCTACTTCATTAAGTCCTAACTATCCATTCTGCCTTTTTCAAGTCTGTCTTTCTATTTCTATCAAGTCTGAACATTTTGGTGAGTGAACTGTATACTCACTACCAAACATCTTTGGAAGAGAAGTGATAAAGAATCACTAAGAATTTACTTGGCTTACTTCATCATTTTGCTTTATGTTGGCTCTACTAATATTGATGTTCTAAACTGAAAACTAAAATTTGATTTTCAATTGTTTAAGACCTCTAATCCAATATAATCATGAATAATAAGATGTGATGTCTTCAGAATTATGAGCTAAAATTTGATTTTCAATTGTTTCATTCAACTGATGAATATATTGAATGCCTACTATGTAAAAGAAGCCATCCTTGGAGTAGGGACACACATTCAAATCTGGAATGGCAGAGCCCACAGGAGATGATTTTTTAGTGAAAGTGAGAGAGAAATATACTAATAATATTTATAGTATGGTAAAAGTGTGGCCTTTCCCAGGGTGCTATGTTGTCCAAGTTTTAAAAAATTTGAATATAAGGAGTAAGAGAGATGGCAGAAATCATCTGATTAGAGTAATTAGAGTAGCCAAACTTAAGAGAAGGCACTATAATGGGGAAGGAAAGCTAAAGAAAAAACATGGAAATTGTAGTAGCAACAATTATATATAGAGCCTACTACATACTGGGTATTACTGAAAGGTCTTACAAATGCTAACTGATTGAATACTTATAACAACCCTATGAGGGTCTATACCCAGTTTATAGGTAATAAAACTAAAGCATATAGAGTTAAAATAACTTGCCTATGGTGACTCAACTAGCAAGTTAACAGATGTGGGACTTGAATGTTGGAAGCCACACTCTGGAGTTCACATCCCTAAAATAGCCTCTAATATCTTTTTAAAATTGTGATGAAATACACACAGTGTAATATTTACCATCTTAACTAATCTTAAGTGTATACTTCTGTGCCATTAAGTATATTCACATTGTTATGCTACCATCTCCACACTCCATCCACAAAATTCTTTTAATCTTACAAAACTGAAACCCATATTCATTAAAAATTAACTCCCAATTTCCTCCACCCCTCAGCCCTTACCAACCAACTCTGTCTCTATGAATTTGACTACCTTAGGTACCTCACTGAAGTGAGATCATACAGAATTAATCCTTTTATGACTGGTTTAGTTAATGGAGTATTATTCAGTCTTCAAAAGAAAGTAAATGGATGAATAATACTCCATTGTATGCATATAACACATTTTGTTGATCCATTCATCCACTGACAGCAATTTGGGTTGCTAGAATATTTTGGCTATTGCCGTGAATGTGGGTATACAACTATACCTTTGAGTTCCTACTTTCAACTATTCTTTGTTATAAACCCAGAAGAAAAATTTCTGGATCATATAGCAATTTTATTTTGAATTCTTTGAGGAACCACAATATGGGTTTCTATAGTAGCTATACCATTTTACAATTCCACCAGTAATGCAAAAAATCTCCAATTTCTCCATATCCTCATCAACAATTTTTTGTTATTGGATACTAACCATAACAGTGAGTGTGAGGTGGCATCTAATTGTTTTAATTTGCATTTCCCTATTGATTTCTCAAACACTGAATAAAACTCAACATTCAGTAAACTAAGATCATGGCATCCGGTCCCATCACTTCATGGCAAATAGATGGGGAAACAGTGAAACAGTGAGAGAATTTATTTTTATGGGCTCCAAAATCACTGCAGATGGTGGCTGCAACCATGAAATTAAAAGACGCTTGCTCCTTGGACGAAAAGTTATGACCAACCTAAATGGCATATTAAAAAGCAGAGACATTACTTTGCCAACAAAGACCCGTCTAGTCAAAGCTATGGTTTTTCCAGTAGTCATTTATGGATGTGAGAGTTGGACTATAAAGAAAGCTGAGTGCCGAAAAATTGATTCTTTTGAACTGTGGTGCTGGAGAAGACTCTTGAGAGTCCCTTGGACTGCAAGGAGATCCAACCAGTCCATTCTGAAGGAAATCAGTCCTGAATATTCATTGGAAGGACTGATGATGAAGCTGAAACTCTAATACTTTAGCCACCTGATGTGAAGAGCTGACTCATTGGAAAAGACCCTGATGCTGGGAAAGATTGAAGGCGAGAGGAGACAAGGACAACAGAGGATGAGATGGTTGGATGGCATCACCAACTCAATGGACATGAGTTTGAGTAAACTCTGGGAAATGGTGATGGACAGGGAGGCCTGACATGTTGCAGTCCATGGGGTTGCAAATAGTTGGACACGACGGAGCAACTGAACTGAACAGAATGGTCTCTGATGTTGAATTCTGTTCATGTGATTGTTGGCCATTTATACTAATCTTTGGAGAAATATCTTATTCAAGTCCTTTACTCATTTTTCAGTTGTATTATTTGGGTTTACATTGTTGAGTTATAGGAGTTCTTTATATATTCTGAATATTAACCTCTAATGAAATATATGATTTGTAAATATTTTCTCACATTCTAGATTACTTTTTTCACTCTGTTGGCCTTTTGTGATGCAAGGAAGTTTTAAATTTTGATGCAGTCCAATTTATCTACTTTTTTCCCTTTTTTGCCTGTACTTTTGATTCTATATCCAAGAATTCGATGTTACAAAGCTTTTCCCATATATTTTCTTCTAAGTGTTATAGTTTTAGGTTTTATATTTAGTTCATTAATGTATCTTGAGTTCATTTTTGTGTGTGATATGAGTCCAACTTCATTCTTTTGCATGTAGATATCTAGTTTTCCCAATACTATATGCTGAAAAGACTACCCTTTTACCCGTTGAATGCTCCTGGTATGCTTGAGAAATACTATTAACCATTTATATGCAAGGGTTTATTTTTGAGCTCTCTGTTCTGTTTCATTGGTCTAGACATCTATCTTTATGCTAGTACAACAACTGTCTTGATTATTGTTGTTTTGTAATGTTTTGAACTCAGGAAGTATGAGACCTTCAACATTGTTCATCTTCTCCAAGAAGTTGCCTTAACATTTAAGGCATTAATTTAGTGTTAAGAGAGGGAGAAAATATGGAAGGTTTTTTTTTCCTTTTTCCAGAATATTTAATCAGATCATTATCCTAGGGAACATATTTTAGGGAATATTGCTCTTTGACATAATTCTGATATTTTAAAAATTCTGACTTATCTCCACCCACACACAATTTTCAAAATTCACTGGGTTTTGATAACCTAAAATAATCATTCTTTTTAAAATAAAAAACATAAATTTTATAATACAAAGTCAAATGCTTATAAATATTAGTAACAATTATAACATTAATAATTAATAGCATTATGATATAACAGTGGCCTTGAAATAGTTTTAGACTTGCCTGAGAGGGACAGAAAATCCAATGGTGATTTAAATAAGAAAGGAGTTTATTTCTTTCTTATGTCAAAATCCAAAGGTTGGTGGCCCAGAGCAGGCCGGCCTCCTTTCCCAAGATCACCTCATAGTATAACGTGTGTTGATGGTGATAAGATAAAAAAACAGAATATTTGAAATGACATAAGAAGTAACATTATTTGAAAATTCACTTGATAATAAATAGCAAGATGATTCTATTACTCTGAAGCAACTCTTAAAAGTGGAAAACTAGTACTGTAGAGGAAATTGTTTACAGGATGAAAAACTCACTTCCATTGTGGGTGTATATATATATATATATATATATATATATATATATATAAAATATGTATATGTATGTTAAATACAAAGATCTCTCAATTTGAAATCTCACAGTGAGATGGGTAAGACTGAAAATCCCATTGCATTTCAGTAAATTTAATAACTTGTGACTACATTGCATCTGATGCTTTGTGTTCTTTCAAAAAACAGATCTGTCTAGCTATTTACACACATACACTTGCATGGCACCTCATGCTCTATAAGGGCAAAGTCCATCATTATTTCAGGAACAGGTGTGTCATTCTACATAAATTCCCAAAAAAGGACACACCCACTATAATAGCAAAGCAATTTGCAATTTAAAAATGACCACTCCTTTGATTGGTGGGGCAAATTAAACACTTTTACACCATGATATATTGCATATTACATATGATATAACCCTCCAGGCTTATGCTGTACATTAGCCTACTATTGATCATTACCTGCTATGCATTTATACATACACATACATTCACACACAAACACCCCTACTACATTCCTGCCATGTTCTACCATTTTTATATTTGGCAATAGAATCTCTTTAAATTCAAGAATGTGATGCCTGATGAAAATCAATTCTTTCTAGTCCTGTCTGTTCCTCTGGGCCTTGCTCCATAATTGTGCTCCCTCAACTCTCAGGCTTCTGTTAGCCTTTTCATCTGTGTTGGCACTTCCATTTTCAATGATGCAATCCAAGTCTCTCCTATTTTAACAGTAAAATCACTTTCATTATCTATATCCTCTTCCTCCTATTTCCCCCTCATTTTCCTTCACTTATATACATTTCTCCTGATACAAAACTGTTTTATTCATCTCCATTCTCTTTTCAATCTGACTAGAATGTTTGCCTTGAGACATACTAGTCTCTTTATTTCTAAACCCAGTGGGTATTTTTGAGTTATTCCAGTTATGCTTCCTGTGGCATTTGATACAGTTGGCTATTTTCTCCTACTGAAACTATTTCTAGCTTGGTCATACTCTCATAGTCCGCCTGTTACTTCTTCATCATTTTTTCTTCAGTTCAGCTCAGCTCAGTCACTCAGTCGTGTCCAACTCTTTGCGACCCTGTGGACTGCAGCACTCCAGGCCTGTCCATCACCAACTCCCGGAGTTTACTCAAACTCATCATTGAGTCGGTGATGCCATCCAACCATCTCATCCTCCATCTCATCCCCTTCTCCTCCCGCCTTCAATCTTCTCAGCATTAGGGTCTTTTCAAATGAGGCAGTTCTTCTTAGTCCCTTTCAAATAGTTTGTGTCAGAATTTCCCAGAGATTCAACCTTGATGATGTCTCTTTCTCAGTTTAAATGCCGTCCCTGCTTTAGTACATTATATAATGAGCTTCTAAGTTCCCAACAGAACTGCAAACTCAAATGTCTAAAACAAACACATTATCTTTCTCTGAAATGCTCTTTGTCGTGTTTCTCCAATAAGCATTAGAGATACCTTCACCCTCTCAGGTACCCATTCTAAGTTTCTAATTCTTTAATGTTTGGGTTCCTCCCAAAATTTATATGCTGAAAGCCTAACACCCAATATGATGGTATTAGCAGGTGAAGTGTTTGGGAGGTAATTCAGTTATGAGAATACAGCCCTCATGAAGAGGATCAGTGCACTTATAAGAAAAGACACACACATGAGATCTCTCTCTCTTTTTCTTTGTCTTCCCTCATTCCCTCTTCTTTGCCATCTAAGGGTACAACAAGAAGATATTCATCTGCAAACCAGGAAGAGTACCCTCACCACACACTGGATCTGCCAGCACCTTAATTTTGGACTTTCCAGTCTCAAGAGCTGTGAGAAATAAAATTCTGTTACTTAAGCCACCCAGGCTCTGGTCTTCTGTTATAGCAGCCAAGGGAGAGTAGTAATTAAAATATACTAAAACTGTTTTATTTAAGATAAAATTATAGAGTCAGAGCCCTGAATATTTTGGTAATGGTTGTGTACTGACACTGGACACAGTGCCTGAGACACAGTCAAAACTCATTATTAGCCAGGAATAAGAATAAATTCTAACTTGGAGATGATATAGGAAATAATAAACAGTATACAAGTCAAGTAGATAACTATAAATTACTAAATGAAATGTACATAAAATTTACCGGAATTCACTGAGAAAAAGAAAATCAGAAAAAGAGATAGAAGAATATTTTTTTAAGTTGTTAAATACCTCTAAGAAAAGATGTCAGGCCATGTTAGTTTTATGGGAAATTTTCATAAAAATATTGGGAGAAAAATTATCAAGGTATTCCAGAAGCTAGAATTGAAAGCTTTCCAACCCATATCACAAGTCATGTAATCTTCACAGAATTATTGTACACTACTGCAAAATAGAAGACTATACTTATGAATATGGATGCATAAATTCTAAAACGTGATTAGAAAATTAAATCCAGTGGCATATTAAAAGAAGAATATACCATGACTGTGTAGATTTATTCCAGAATGAAAGCATGAGTTTAATATTAGACATTCTATTAATGGTGTGCATTACATTAATAGGTTAAAGAAAAAACATACTTCATATTAATAAATACTAGAAAGTACTTTTTATAAAATTCAAGTTGAAATTATAAAAAAAAAAGCAAAAAAAAAAAAACACACAAAAGGATACTGCGTTAACTATGTAAAAAAGGACTTACAAATCAACAATCAAATTCACACTGAATCATAAGATATTAGAGGCACCCACCCTACTAGAATGAGAAAGAAATAAAAGATGTGTTCAACACTGTTCTCTAGTTAAGACAATAAAGAAAAATGAAATGAGGTATAATTGCTAGAAGAATATAATTTGAAATGCTTTTATCAGTACAGAAAAATAAGCATCAACAGGCTTAAACAATACATAAGTTATTGTCTTATATAAATAAGAAGTCCAGGAGAGGTGAGTATTGAAATAAGGCAAATTTTAACATCATTATCAAGGAAAGCTATGGGTCCGTTGATGAGACCTTCTTGATGAGGGTGGAAAAAGAGTGGAAAAGATGGCTTAAAAAACATTCAAAAAACTAAGATCACGGCATCCAATCCCATCACTTCATGGCAAACAGATGGGGGAAAAGTGGAAACAGTGACAGATTTTATTTTCTTGGGCTCCAAAATCACTGTGGACGTGACTGCAGTCACAAAATTAAAAGACACTTGCTCCTTGGAAGAAAAGTTATGACAAACCTGCATGCCTAGACAGCATATTAAAAAGCAGAGACATCACCTTGTGGTGCTGCAGTTCCTGGGGTTGCAAAGATTCAGACACAACTTAGTGACTGAACAACAATGGACCCGTGTTAAAAGGAGGAGATAGCTAGATTGTTAGATAGTGGGATAGCACCATCCTGCTTCAACCAGAGATAGGGCTATTAGGTTAAAGGGGCTATGGGCTCTGTTCCATGCCCTCACTAATCATGGAAATCACCTCCCACTGCTAATACCCAAATAAAATCCTGCCTCTGTTGGCCTGTACGTGCTAAATCAGTTCAGTCGTGTCTGACTCTTTGCAACCCTATGGACTGTAGCCTTCCAGGCCCCTCTGTCCATGGGATTCTCCAGGCAAGAATACTGGATTCAGTTGCCATGCCCTCCTCCGGGGGATCTTCCTGACCCAGGGATAGAACCCACATCTCTTGGGTCTCCTGCATTGGCAGGTGGGGTTCTTTACCACTAGTGCCACCTTCCTTTGGCCTACCTTCTAGCTTATCAGTCCTTGAAGATGGGACAGCAAATTTTCAAAGCAGAAGTCTGACTTCAAATCATGATTCTGCTACTTTCTGTCATTGTGACCTTGAACAAATTACTTAATAAAGTTTCTGTGTCTATAGGTACACTATGGGGCTTCCTTTGTGGCTCAGCTGATAAAATAATCTGCCTACAATGCGGGAGATCTGAGTTCGATCCCTGGGTTAGGAAGATCCCCTGGAGAAGGGAAAGGTTATACACTATGAGATGTCAACCACACATAACTCCGCACTATGCTTAGTCACTCAGCCACGTCTGACTCTCTGTGATCCCATGAACTGTAGCCTGCTAGGCTCCTCTGTCCATGGGATTCTCCATGCAAGAATACTGGAATGGGTTGCCATGACCTACTCCAGGGAATCTTCCCAACTCAGGGATTGAACCCAGATCTCCCACATTGAGGGGGATTCTTTACCATCTGAGCCACCAGAGAAGACCATACATAACTCAAATGGGCTATAATAAAGCACAAATAATCAAGGCTTGGCATTTAGTAGAAACACTCACTGTGGGAAATATCATTCACCAGAATTCTGGGGCCTGGGATGCTACTTTACAGAAAGAATCATCTGAATTAAAGATAAGCTAAAATTTCTAAGTATCAGGTATAGCAACTGATGCTAGATCTGGTTGTAGAAGATCTACATACAAACTGTACAGAAAAAATGGGAAATCGATAATGAAGGGGCCATTTGAATGAGAAAGGCTTTTGGAAGCAGCGATCAGAAATTCCAGGTTGAGAAGAACATATACTGATTGCCTCCTGTGGGTTGTGATATGTTAAACCTTTGAATCTTCACTTTCAGGGAAAGCTATAGTAAAGATTCATGTTCCTCATCAAAGTTTCTGAAGTTAGATTGCAAATTATTTAAAATCAGACACAATTCTTTGGTTGAACTATGTCAGACCCTGGTTTTGGGAGGAGGGTTAAAGTAAGCTCTCATAGTTTAAAGTTACTGTAATTGTTATTTTATGCTAGTTTCCATGAATATACACACATGTTCATGAAACTATACACATATGGGATTATGTATATATACTTATTTATATCAATACTTGCAAATTCACCAAACTCTAGTAGGAAGCTCTTTCTTCCATGTTTGGACCTTGTCCTTCTTTGCTCTACCAGTTTTCCCTTCCTTTGCTCTACCAGCAAGCTGAGGCCTGCTCTAGTACTTCTCTTTTTTCCCATTTAATATTAACCTCTCTGATAGCTCAGCTGGTAAAGAATCCACCTGCAGTGCAGAGACCCTAGTTCAATTCCTGGGTCAGGAAGATCCACTGGAGAAGGGATGGGCTACCCACTCCTGTATTCTTGGGCTTCCCTAGAGGCTTAGCTGGTAAAGAATCCACCTGCAATGTGGGAGACCTGGGTTTTATCCCCGGGTTGGGAAGATCACCTGGAGGAAGGAATGGCTATCCACTCCAGTATCCTGGCCTGGAGAATTTCATGGACTGTATAGTCTTTGGGGTCCCAAAGGGTCAGACACAACTGCGTGACTCACTTTCACTTTCTTATAACATTTCACTACTTCTAAGACCCAAATCTAATGACTTTTTTGGGTTATCTAAACTTGCAGCAGCAAAACTCTGACAAGAATAAGAAAAGAAAGCAGAAAGTGTCCACATTATAAAGCTGTAAAATGCTAGTGTTGTAGGAAGTTATCAACACAGTAGGAGATAAAGGATTCTTTGGTGGCCAGGAAATCAAGGGCAAGAACTACAGGGCAGATGATGGGCAAGGCAAAGTGACATGTACATATTAAAGAAAATAAGCAAGAAATGAATGAGGCTATAATTCCACCCTGGGGGTTCTGGTGACAAACCACTCAGATTCTGACTTCATGGTAACATGTCACCGCCAGCACCCCTCAGTGGAATTATAGCCTTGCCATTGTGGGGTTGCTTGCCTGTTATTATGCTCAGAAGAGTTTAGAAAATATGCCCAGTGCTGCTGAAATGAGAAGTGGAGGCAGCCAGGCATAGCTTGCAATCAAGTTCTTCCTGAAAATATTCCAAGAGAGCTTTGATGGGCTGAAAAGTGGCTGCCACATGGTCCTGTTGGTAGGCTGGTTTTCAAAGAAGTTCATTTTCCATTGGATTTTTTCTGTTCTTCACTAGCCCCACAATTGTGATAGCCTCTAATTCCATACCACTAAGCCATGGGGCATTAATGGCCAACCTCATGGTAGTGGCAGCAACCCTGGCAGCAAAGTAAACGAATAGCCTCATATGCAAAGTTCTTATAAAATGCCCATCACAAAAGGGTCAGCTGCTTTGAAAGCTATTCCTTTTTGAATAGAGAAAAGTCAAGTGGATAATGGGAGAGTTGTGAGGAGAGTAAGGAAATTAAGACTAAAACAGATATGAACCAAGATTGAATCTTTTAGAAAGATTTTCTAAAGGTATGGAAATCCTGGATGTTTCCTTGCCCGTAATCACCTTAGGATGAGAATAGTTTAGCTATAATCATAGTTGTCCTTTTTATTTAATTTCAATAAGTATTTATTTAAAGTAGTAAATTGTAGTAGCTTCTAGGCATTATCCAGTTGAATGTGTAACCAAATAAATGTAAACTATCTACAAGTGTAAAGATACAAAACCATATGCAATTCTTATCCAATTAGTAATAAAACCTGAAAGCGTTAGTCATTCAGGCATCTTTGACTCTTTGCAACCCCATGGACTGTAGCCCACCAAGCTCCTCTGTCCATGGAATTCACCAGGCAAGAATACTAGAGTGGGTAGCCATTCCCTTCTTCAGGGAATCTTCCCGACACAGGGATCAAACCCAGGTCTCCTGCATTGCAGGTAGATTCTTTACCATCTGAGTCACTAGGGAAACCCAACAAAATCTGAATTGGTGTGTTCTTTCTCCTTTTTCCTCTACTCCTCTCAAACTGTTAGCATAGTGTTCCAAACATAACAGTTGCTTCAGAAGTGAAAGAACATTTAAATGAGTTTATTTATATAAGTGGATAGTGGATAGATGGATGTTGGAGGGATGGATAGATGTTTCAAGTTTATAATCAAAATCTTCAACAGGATAGACTATAGATGCCCACTTCATAGTCGAAGTCTTGACACAGTTGCATCTCATATCCTCACCTGTGGCAGACTTTTTATAGATCATGGCATTCATTTTACTGACTACCCTGGAATCTTCAGAATAAAGATCTCCAATCATACAAGGGTGCCTAAAATAAATTCTAGAATTGCTAATATCTTTAACTAACATCTTGCCACCTGTACAAGTCATATTGCAGTAATCCAGTTTAGAAATAAGCTGGGTGGTAAGAATGATCAGCTTTCATGATGAGGACACAGTTTCCTTCCCATATACAGAAGTCTAGTTGTGTTTTGTTTTGTTTTGTTTTGTTTTCCCCCCAACTAAGGCTGTCTGTGGATACCTAAAAAATGACTCATGCAGAGTTCTCATGATGCAAAAACCCCTACTACTCTACCAAAACATAACCGACTATATCTTCTGAGGTTTCTAAATCCAGTCTTAGCATAATTTCTTTTTTTCTATTATTTGTGCCAGTTTAAGAGAGAGATAGATGTTAAAGAAGAAATGAATGACTAAGGGTTGGATGAAGAAAGTGAAAGTGAAAGTCGCTCAGTGGTGTCCAACTCTTTGTGACCCCCATGGACTGAATTCTCCAGGCCAGGAGTGGGTGGCCATTCCCTTCTCCAGGGGATCTTCCCCACCCAGGGATGGAAACCAGGCCTCCCTCATTGCGGGCAATTCTTAACCAGCTGAGCCGCCAGGGAAACCCAATTCTTTATGGATTAAGCAAAAAGATGGCAAATTACTTGGTATCATTTGCAAAACAGAAAACAAGATATTTCAATAAAACTAAACAGCTTTTCAAGTTTTTTTTAATGTACAATGGATCATTCCAGAATAATTATAAACATTGTAAAAGTATTCACTTAGTGTATATATATATATATATATTTAGGTAACTTTTTGTAACACCTGTTTTCAGTTTTTAAATTATGGAATAGAAGCACTGTAACTTTGTACTCATTG